>NW_018238194.1:589854-654389 GCF_001263595.1 Phalaenopsis equestris | reverse complement strand
CAGGACTTGAGGTACAATGCTCTTTCATTTTAAACTATGAAAATATGGGGTCAGTTTGATTTCATACTTCAACGTCCTTCTGAAACGGGCGACGGGATTTTGATTCCGATGACCGACAGCTTCTTACGGGCAACCCCACAAACCATCCCCGAAATAACGCCAACAGAGGATGAAATAATGATGACAAAATAGAAGAAACATCAGTAAAAGATATCCTTGGAAGACATAGATAAAGTGAATATGAGACAATGTATGATCAGATTAACCTCTACGTGAACACCATGGCCCTTACTCCCCTTACTCCAGCCCTTACTCCAATTCTCCCTCAAAAGGTCGAGAGCTTAGAGGTCAAGGAGGTCCGTAGCACTGGTTCAAAGCTGATCAAATTTTATTGTGCTTCTACTTCTACTATTCTTGGAAATCATGTAAATTTGGGTGAGAATTCTAATGAATTAAAGAAATTACCTTTTGGTTACTTTTCTACTTTTCTCCTTCTACTTTTCTCCTTCTGTACAAAAATTAATTCAACAAGGACATTTGCCAAAACAAATGCCAAAAGATAAATTAAAAATTTTTGAAAAATTATGGGATGATAAAAGTTGAACTCCTAACTTGAAAGACAGTCTTAAATTTGGTACAGTCGGACCAGTCGATGATTTAAAATTTTGCATGGTTGTTACTAGTGAATCAGAAGAGGGTTGCCTCGATGTGGAGGATCACTTTATCGATCAGCTGATAGAAAATGCTCCGCAAGAATTTGAGGAAGAAATCAAATCAACTGTTGATGAACTGAAAGAAATTAACCCCGGGACGGAAGAGCAACCCCGACCTACATTTATAAGTTTTCCACTCAACGATGAAGAATCTTTAGAATTGATCACATGGTTAACAGAATTTAAAGATTGTTTTGCACAGAGTTATGATGAAATGTCAGGACTGTCAGCAGAGGTTGCGGTTCATAAACACGGGGTGGACAAGGGTATGACCTCAGTAAAATAAGCTTTAAGAAGAATGCGCCTGATAGAACAGCAAGTCATTGCCAAAGTGAAGAAATTACTAGATGCTAACTTTGTGCAAGAGGAGCAATACCACACATGGTTAGCTAACATTGTGCCAATCAAGAAGAAAAATGGAAAAATATTTGTATGTGTCGACTTTAAGGATTTGAACAAAGCATGTCTAAAGGATAAATTTTTGTTGCCAATACTAGAAATGAAGGTGGATACTGCTTTGACACACAAAATTTTCTCTTTCATGGATGGATTGTCAGGATACAACAAAATCATGATGGCTTCTGAGGATGCAAAACTTACAGCATTCAGAACGTCGATTGGAATTTTTTGTTCCATAGTGATCTCGTTTGGGTTGAAGAACACTGGAGCAACATACCAATGAGCTATGACAAAATTTTTTATGACCTCATTCACAACCAAGTGAAATGCTACGTGGATAATTTGGTCATGAAAAGTGAATGAAAATTAGACCATTTGTATGATTTAAGGATCATGTTCAAACGATTCCAACAGTATGACCTTAAGATGAATCTTTTAAAGTGCGCCTTTGGCGTTACCTCCAGGAAATTTTTAGGATTTGTTGTCTGTCATTGAGGAATTGAGAACGACCCGGATAAGATTAAAGCTGTCTTGGAAATGACTCTACCCAAAACCTTGAATCAACTACTTTCCTTCTAAGGAAAGTTGGCATATATGAGACACTTTATTTTTAATCTCTCAGGTAGGTGTCAGTTCTTCTCAGCATTAGTTAAAAAGAATGCCAAATTTGTTTGGGAAGAGTAATGTCAGCGGGTTTTCGAGGACGTTAAATAATATTTAATGACACCTTCTGCTTTGGCAACCTCTATCTGGGGAATATAGTTGAGACTTTATATAACGGCCTTAGATGACTCTCTTGGAGCCCTCTAAGCCCAAGTCAATCACAAGGGTAAAGAAAACACACACTACTACTTGAGTCATCGTCTGATACCGATGGAGATAAGGTATCCGCTTATTGACAAGCATTGCCTAGCTTTGAATTTAACTGCTTAGAAGCTCAGAAATTACATGTTTTCTCATAAGATTATCATAATTTCAAACGTTAATCTGTTTCAATTTTTGTTGACCCAACTAATAGTCTCTAGATGTCTAGCCAGATGGTCGATGATTTTGTTGCAATTTGATATAACTTTTGTTCCCCTCTGTGATATCAAGGGACATATTTTCTCGCTGCACACCCACTTCCAGTAAGGTCCCCTCTTAATGACAAACTACCAGATGGACAATTATTACAAATGGAATTCTTTAGTGGTCAATACTGGGCAATGTACTTTGACGGAGCTTCGTCAACCAAAAAAGACAAAGGATTGGGCATAGTTATACCAGGCAAAGCAGGTGTTGGTTTAATCTTTATCATGTCAGATAAAGGTTTGCTAAGATTCTCCTACCATGTAACAGAGTTGTGCACTAACAACTAAGCAGAATATGAAGCTCTAATCACTGGATTGGAATTGGCAATCTTGATGGATATAACAGATATTACCATCTATGGCAACTCACAACTCGTCATCCAATAAGTCACTCGATAATACAAGATTTTGAAACTAAGGTTAGTAGAATACCACCAGTACACCATGAAGTTACTGGAGCAAATTCCCAATGTAACCTTTTATTGGATTTCTCGGGGAGATATTGCCCATGTCGATGCTTTACCAAAACTTGCAAAGGAATTAGCATGTCCCTCGAAGGATTCCATTGACATCACAGTACAAGGAAGATATGTTTTGTCTCAAATTAACCTTGAAAATCTACACAAGCTCAGAAAAGAAGAAGAAACGATGATTGCAGTTGCTGATGTCAACGAAGATTGGTGTAAGCCTTTAATAGAATATTTGTAAACTAGAAAATTGTTAGAAGACAAGTTAGCAGCACACTACATCACAAGAAGGGCTTGTTATACACTTTAGTAGGCAATGTCCTCTACAGAAGATCATTCGACCAGATGTGGCTACAATGTCTGAGCAAAGCAGAAGATGTCTGAGCAAAGCAGAAGCACAAAATGTTGTCAAAGAAGTACATGCTGGATTGTGTGGCACTCACCAGTCAGAGCGAAAGACGAAAATTAAGATCAAGAGACTCGTATATTATTGGCCGGTAATGATGTCCGACTGCATGGATACAGCCAAAAAATGTCACCAGTGCCAAGTGCATGGGGTAGTCTTACCCAAACCTTTGAATGTGATACACCCAATCATCGTCTCGCTGCCATTCAAGTGTTAGGGCATGGACATAATAGGAATGATAGACCCTCCATCCTCTAAAGGACACAGATTCATACTCGCTACGACATATTACTTTTCCAAGTAGGCAGAGGCAGTGTCGTCACAAGAGGTTACAACACAGTAAGTCAATCAATTTTTCAAAAGCCAAATCATCTATCATTTCGGAGTTCCTCGCAGAATAATTTCTGACAACTGGACAGCTTTTAAAAGCACCAAAATCAACAACTTCATCAGACGACATAGGATAGACTGGAGGTACTCTACGATCTACTATCCCAAAGTAAATGGTTTGGCTGAGGCCTTCAACAAGACACTGGTACAAATTTTGAAGAATACATTAGATGAAAATAAAAGAGATTGGCATAACTAGAAGCCTTGTGGGCCTACCGACTACCGAACAATGTTCAAGACTCCCACTCAATGTACACCCTACATGCTCGTATATGGGTCTGAGGCCGTACTACAGTTAGAAGTCCAGACGCCGTCTCTTAAAGTTGTTGTCGCCAATCAACTTACAATAGAAGAAAGTACAAAACTCAAACTTTAAGTATTGGAAACTCTCGAAGGAAATCGACTAGAAGCACAATAGCATATGGAGCTTTACCAAGCAAGGACAGTACAAGCTCATGACAAATTGGTCTACCCAAGGACATTAAAAATTAGCGATCTCATACTTGTGCTAAAAAGGTCTATTCTTGCACATCACAAGATAGGTGAAAATTTTGAGCCAACTTGGGAAGGACCATTTGTCGTAGAAAAACTCTACTCGGGAGGAGCCTACCATCTGGTGGATTTCTGAGGTGAAAGAACCATGTTGCCTATAAACGAACAATACTTGAAGACATACTATGCTACATGACATTGCTTGAATTGAAATTTTGAAATTTCAATCTTCTGGGGTTATTTATTTGGCTAAACGTCTGTGATCGGGTCCAAAAAATTTGAAATAAAATTAACCTCAATAAAATGAAAATTTTTGAATTTCATACTTCGATTTTCTTCTTTCTACTTTTAAGGTTGATATTTTACTAAATTAAACAAAATATATACATAAATAAATGATCTTCTCACAAAGATAAACTAAAATTTTGCTTAATAAACACTTTATTTTGCTCTTGTTCCTGCTAAATTTCAGCACACTGAAGTTTTTGCTATCGTTTACAGAGAAAATATCAGAATGAAGGCTGATTTTTTTCTTTCAAAGATGGCTAGAATCTCACACTTAAAGATGAAAGGGCACCGCAGGTTGGCATCATAAACTTTGACATGGATTTCAGTCAAGCTGATGTAGACTATGAGGGTCCCATGGGCATGGTCAGCTGTCGAGATAAAAAAGGGCTACCATCACTGTTGAAGGTCAACATTAAGGAAGATTCCTCACTAAAGGGGAAGAAAGTGATAATGCAGCACGATCCGATGAAGGGGACTAGTCGCCTGTCATCTATGATAACTGCACCGACTGATGGCCTTATCACTGCTGACGATGAGAGATGGCTAGATGCACTGCTACGAAGGACGCAACATAGAAATGCCAGTCATAAAAAATATAAAGCTTTCCTGTGTGAAGAAAGGAGACACTAGAAGGAGGCAGAAAACTTGCTTACCCTAATTCTTGAGAGGAAAATCTATGATCCATACATGAGAGAGACTTCCTCCAGCTTGCCTACCACAGAGGATGAGTCTGAGTTCATTCCAGATATGACAATACCAAAGATTCTAGATGAGCTTGGTGTAGGTTGCCCAACATGCAACACCAAGATTCTCACACGAATACCAGCCATGGGGGTATTTATGGAATGCCTGGGCTACAATGTCCTCCGCCTAGAGCGTTACAGTACTCTAGAGGAGTACATATCCACTGATGATGGATTTTATATCACTGATCACTTAATAGAGGAATCATACATTATGTTGGATACAAGGACTCCCCCAACTGCATTCCCTGCTGATATTAAAATGAAGGAGCATCCTCGATAGCCACCGATCATCACTACGGTATAGTAGTACAAAATGAGCAAAGTAAACGAAAGGGAATTTGAATTTTATGAAGAGGTTCAAGGAAGATTTGTCAACATACTAAAGGGCTTGGAGGTGTACACCTGAGTCTTCTCTGAAAGCAACACAAGAAGCACTCTCGACTGTATATTTGACTTAAAGAATAAGGGTCAAGTTGGACTTCTGAGGGAAAGAACCTATTCTTAACCATGGAGCATGGAGATGGATGGATGGAAAAGGCAGAATCACCATACAATGTGGCTGTTGTTGTGACAGACAAGGAAATCCTCCAGGGATTTTAAGACATGATAAAGTGGATCCGTTACCTCCTATGATAAAGTGGATGATCAAAAGGATGGTTCAATGGAGCATACTTCCAGCCAATTTCATTCATAACAGCTGCATTATCAACAAAGAAGAAGGTGATTGCATTCCCCCGCATATAGACCATCATGATTTTGTGAGACCTTTTTACACAGTCTCCTTCATGAGTAAGAGCAATATCCTATTCGGGAAATAAATAGACGTCAGTGATCCCGACATGTTCAGAGGATCCATGGAGATTCTGTTACTGGTGGGTTCAGTACTGATTCTTAAAGGAAATGGTGCAGACATCGCCAAACACTGCATTCCAGGGATACGATACCGCAGGGTGTCTATAACTTTCAGAAGAATGGATAACAGTAAGATGCCATATGGATTCCAACCAGATACAGAACTAGAAGAGCTACAACCATATGAGTTATGAGAGGGTTCCACCTCTAAGCACATGCAAAGGGAACTTCTATCCTCGAGCGTCGCTTAGTAGGTCGGCTCGATCGAGAGCTCACTCCACCAAGGATGGACAGTTAGGGGATACCTTTTGTACTACGTTTTGACACAGAAGATATGATGATATATGTATCAGATATGCTTAGCTTATGATATGTACTAGACAATAGATATTGTCAGCTGTACTCTATATGCGTTCAACATATTGTACTTTTTGATGCTTCAACCTATGTTCGATTTGTAACACCAGTTTGAAGCAGATCAATGAAAATTCTTATTCAAAATTTAGTCTTTTTGTTCAATTGGCCTTTCGTATGATGGATGAAGAGCCGCAGAACCATACGTTCATTCTGAACTACAATGAACGAAGAACAAAACAATAAAAACTTGATAATAATAAAATTAAAATAAAATACTCTCTTTTGAGAACCAACCAACAAAAAATTAAATTTTTAAAATATATTTTTGATTATTAAATGTGATAAAAATAAAAAAGAAAAGAAAATTATATGTTGAGTTGATTCTCTCGTTGTCATGGTCTCTTACCCTTGGCTTGGGCAGCACGGCTGTCCTTGTCTGCACTAAATCTCACAAAATTTCACTAATATTACTCACCAATACCTATCCTCACATAACACAAATCTATGAGTTCAACACCACAAATTCTCTACACTTTTTTCATATTTCTCTCAGGAACAATACCGAGACGCTAACTCTTTTCCCGCTACCCATTTGGTTGGATGTGAGTCCCAGTGCTTCCCTCCCCAATGTAGCATATATTCCTCTTGTCACCATTTGGGTTGGATGTGAGTCCCAGAGCTTTCCTCCCTAAATGTGACACATATTTTCAAGATTGGATTAAGATCCCCTTAAATAGAACATGACATCTGATTCTCTACACATATTTTTGAGATTGTAATAAGACCCCCTTAAATGTAACACGACATCCAATTCTCTACACATATTTTCAAGATTGATATAAGCCCCCTCTAATTGGAACATGACATCTGGATTCTGTACACATATCTTTGAGATTGGTATAAGAACCCCTTGAATGGAACACTAAATCTGATTCTCAACACATATTTTCAAGATTGGTATAAGACTACCTTAAATGGAACACGACATCCGATTCTCTATATATATCATCGATATTGGTATAAGACCCCCCTTAAATTGAATACGACATCTGATTCTCTACACATATTTTTTAGATTGGAATAAGACCCCCATAAATGGAACACAATATCTGATTCTCTACACATATTCTTGAGATTGGAATAAGACCCCCTTAAATGGAACACATCATCCGATTCTCTACACATAGTTTCAAGGTTGGAGTAAGACCCCCTTAAATGGAATGAGTCATTTGATTCTCTACACATATCTTCGAGATTGGTATAAGACCCCAATAAATGGAACACGATATCATATTCTCATTTTAGGATTAGTATCTAAATTCTAATTCCTGTCTTCCAAGGTTGGTACCTAAATTCCGACTCTCTTTCTGAGATTGGTACCTAAATTTCAATTCTCATTCTGGGATCAATACCTAAATTTTGATTCCTATCTTTTGAGGTCGTATCTTTTGAGGTCGGTATCTTTTGAGGTCGGTATCTAAATTTTGACTCTCTTTCTGAGATTGATACCTAAATTTCAATTCTCATTCCGAGATCAATACCTAAATTTTGATTCCCTCCTTTCTGAGATTGGTACCTAAATTTTGATTTCCCCTCTTTGGAATTGATGCCTAAGTTTCAATTCCCACCTCGAAGTCAGTACCTAAATACTGACTCCCCTCCTCCACATACACTTGAAACTTGATAATTTCAAACCCACTCTCCAAACCCCAGTGAAAGTTCTGACTCCTTGATTTCAATCATACATTTATTTTCTAATTCTCTAGAAGGAATAGCTAGCACTCAATTCTACACCTCATTCTTGCTTATAAGTCTATGTTAGTTTTGTTGATCTCGTCGGTCAACGCCAATACATGCGATGTGCCTGCCCAACACACCACCATATTGGGGTCCATTGGTTGACCTGACTTTTTCTTGAAGTTTAGTTTTCCCTCTTTAATAGCCTAGGGTCTATCCATAGGACTTTCTTGTTGGCAATTTCTAGAAAATTAGAAAAGAAACCCTCACCGTTAGAAATTCTAAACTCTTCTTTTCTCAACATGAAGTTCCACATATTGATCCTAACTTCTAGCATTTAGTAGGTGGGGTTAGAATGGAGGATCTCAATGAGAGTCCCCATAACACTGCTTGACCTTAGGGTTGACCCTGGGTGTTGTTCTTGAGCTAGTTCACTCACATGCACATTGCACTTCCACTTACAACCCCAAACCCAAAATTATTGACTTTGATCCCTTGATCTTTTGGAAGACTCATGTAGATGGCATCTAGACCCACTATCCCTAGGCTAGGGATTAGCTAAGACCAGAGCATAGAGGACCTAAATAGGGATTTTATTGGTCCATAGCTCATATAAGGTGGTTGGCACCCCAATTCCACAAAAATATCCAACTTGACCTTTTGCCCCCAAATCCACCCAAACTACCTAAATGCCCTTTAAACCCTAAATTTGACAATAATTCCCAAATTCATCCAAAATATCCAAGCTTCTTCAAAAATCATTTCAAGTCATTTCAAAATACCCAAATTGCCCAAATTCATCCAAAAAATCCAAAATTACCAAAATACACTCAAATTTGCCAAAATTACAAAAATACCGTTTGCACCCCAAACTTTCCCAAAACATAAAAATTCACTTAAAATGTCTCCAAAACCAATTTGGACCCTTCAATTGAACCCAATTTGACCAATTTGACCAAAACCCCCAAATTGCCTTTAACACCTCAATTTACCCAAATTCACTTCAAATGTCTATCAATTTCCTAAATTTTAATCATAAACTCAAATTAATCTTTAATATGATCCATCCAAACCAAATATAATCCACATTAACCCATGCTTTGAGCTCAATTTTGATCCAAATCAAAACACCCAATTTTGGCCCTATGACCTAACCTCACCTAATTGAACCCCATAGTCTACTCAATTGCCTCAATTTGTATCCTAATCTTTTCATAACAATCATACACCTAAAATTGGACCTTCTATTTTCCTTGGTCAAGCCTAAATTCACTCAATTTCAACCCACATTCAAAATTCTCAGATTTGCCCTAAATTGGCTGTCTCCAAATTCTACCAAATTGAAAACCTTAACTCCAAAATTTCCCCTCCATTCCTTTATAAAAAATATTCATAACATTTTACTTGATCATTTTGAGCATTCAATTGAACCAAATCCCAAGCCTAGCTCAACCTAAACCCAAGTCTAGTCCAACATTCCCAAATTGACCAAAATCCCAAAATCCTTCAAAATGAGCATCCAATTGAACTCAAAATTATTTCAATCCTTCACAAAAAACCTTCATGACAATCATATGCATAATTTTTATCAATATACCCAACTTCTGGCCATTTTTACATAAACTAAACCCATGCAACAAAATTGACCTAGCCATGCCTAAGCCACCAAATTAATGACACCATGATACGCCTAAAAAATGTTTAATTTTTCAAATACTTTTAATTCCTATATTTGGTGATTTTCAATGATATTGAACTTTAAAGGAAGATATTTTTTATAATTTTTGTTTCAGAGACAGAAAATGGAGTTTTGGAGAAAAAGAAGCAAAAATGATGCAATTTAGAGCAAAAGCGAGCAAGAAAGAAAATTCTGTCCTTGCACATTTCGATATGTCTTTATATGCTTAATCTTTTTTAAACTTATCACATATTTTTGAATGAAATTAAACTTTAAAGGAAGGTTCTTTTTATGCTTATCTTGTAGTCAAACGAAGCAAAATGGTGGAGCTGCGCAGGGTGGGTGCTGATGGCACCTGAACTAGTGCTGAAAGCATCAGAGTGCAGAAAGTGATTCCAAAACGGGGCCAACAGTACCCAAAACGGCGTCGACATTGCCCGAGACGTGTTGGACGCAATCGTGGGCAAATTTCTATAATATTCAATGTATTTGGACTCTTTTTGGAAGGTTGCTTGAGGCATCTCTTGGGAATTTCATTCCTACGCTATAATAGAGTGCTTTTATGTTAAAAAAAGTGGTATGTGTGAGTCAAAAAAAATGTGGAGAGTGTTTAGAGATCTTATAATTGGAGTAGAAATGTAGATTTCTACCTTTTTGGAAAGATTGAAGAGAGCATTTTGAGAGAATCTATAAGGAGATGTATTAGCATTGGATAGATCTGTGGGATCAGCGGGAGACTTTGTCGGAAAGATTTTTATCTTTCTTTCAAGGAGAAATAGCTAAGTATTGTGTTCTTCGTTATCTTATGATTTTGAAAACACTTATCTGGTGGATTTTCGTTGATTTAATGAAGTTTTTCGTTGTGTTTTCTTCATACTTTGTGATGTGTTTCTCTTACTATTTTTTCTTTTTTGGACATAGTGACATGAGAAGATTATGCCATTATTTTCCTTTTGGGATGCATGCTAGAAGAAGTATTAATTATAAATTGTGATGGTTTTTCAACTCTGCTCTTAATTTACTTTTCAATCTGACCAAATTAATTATTAAAATATGTTGTAAAACATATGATCCGAGAAATGGAGTATGAGTTCCACAACAAAGTAAGAATCTTATTTAAGTCCATGAAGGAGTATTTCGTTCATGGGATTAAGTGCAAATAAATAGAGAAATATACTTTGTTGGGTGTAGAATTGGAGATTTCTTGGGTGACAAACTAAAAAACTCCAATTTGATATTAGTGTTTAAAACCTAAAGCGAGAGTTAGCGTTCAGGGAAAGGGAAGTGGGAGCATAAGAGTGGGAGCCAGTATCCTCCTAGCCTAGCCACGGATTTAGGGACGATTTAGGGACCCACGGATTTAGGGACCAAACCTAAGATTAGCCAATCATTTTCTATAACACTGAATCAGGGTAGAGAATTAAAATTGCTCCAATTTGGCAGATATAATATTTAATGTATCTCATTCCTTACATTATCCAATTCGCTACATAAGAAGAGTAGTTTTTCATATCTCAAAATTCTCTAAATCAACTAATCCAAAAAGAGTTATCTTTAGAATTAATATTTACATTAGGAATAATAACTATCGTTACATTTAACATTCACATTTAGGGGTAGTTGCTAGATAAAACACCATTTTAGTCGACATTCCAAACTAAGGACTAATAGTAGTAGACTGAAATTTGACTAAGGACATGTTTCCTCGCTTCCTCGTGGGATCGATATTTTGGGCATAATTCAAAAGTCTTATATTACTTGAAGCGATACGTGCACTTGCGTAGAACTCATAGTGTGTGAACTATTTGTTATATTTTATAACATTTCAATTTTGCACATTAACTACTTAATATAAATTTTGTCAACTTTTTGGCCATATTTTTGAAAAACTAAATTATTGCATAATTTCAAGATGGGTCAAGTTCTTGGCACTTTTACCATGGAATTAAATTTACACAAAACACATAGAAAAACAACACACACTAGAGGCACATCATGTTTTTGGTGCTGTTGCTGGGGAAGCTTTGGTAAGAACTTTAGGAGAATTTTAGTTGAAGTAATTAGGCTTAGAATTGAAAATTGTAGTGTTGTAAAAGTTATTTTTGTGTGTAAAGTTTTTTTTGTATGAAACGGTGTTGTGAAAAAACAGTTTGTGTTAAAAACAAGATGTTTGTGAAAATGTTTTGTTGTCTTGATTATGTCTTTTGTATTATTTATTTAATTATTAATGTATTGTTTTTTGTGTTGCATATGTAGAATAAAGGATCTGCAAGACTTGTGCCTTATGCTCCCACGTTAGAAAAAGAAAAAAAAATTAAAAAATAGAAAGGATTTGAAGAACTAAAAATGGAAAAAATTCAAAATCATAACTTGGAAAATCATCTTAAATCTTTGAGGGTTTATATAAATCCTACGATAGATGAAATTCACTCAAGTATACAAACCTCTATCATAGAAGCTAACTCATTTGAAATAAATCGAGATATTATCCAACTGGCGCAGAACAGCTAGTTTGGGCAAACTTCTTTGGAGGAATCCTATTTACACTTATCTAGTTTTCTAAAACTTTATGCTAAATTTCATTATAATGCCATGACAGACGATGTTATTAGACTAAGGCTTTTTCCTTTCTCACTAAGGGATAAGGCTAAAATATGGATATACTCATTAGCACATAGCTCTATTAAAAATTGGGAGGAGTTAACTCAGAAATTCCTAGCTAAGTATTTTCCACCTTCAATGACTACTAAGCTGAGAAATAATATTATCTCATTTTGTCAGTATAAAGGGGAACCAATATACAAAGCTTGGGAAAGATTTAAGGAACTCCTAAGAAAGGAACTCCTAAGAAAGTGTCCACATCATGTCCACACCATGTTCTGTCTGATTGGTTAATCATTCAAACTTTTTATAATGGGTTAGTAGAATCCCTTATGTTTATAATTGACGCTACTGCTGGTGGATTATTAATGTCAAAATCATTTAATGAAGCATATGCGTTAATTGAATAAATGGCTACAATTGAAATTTAATGGTCCTCTACAAGGGTAAATCCTAAAATGGTAGCCAGTGTTCATGATACAGATGCGATTGCAATTCTTGCATCTCAGGTTGCTACAATATCAAGGAAGTTGGATCAATTTGGAATGAACTAGCCTCAATTTACTCTAATAAGGAAAGTTCATTAGGGCATATGATTGATTCTAAGTTATCATATGAGACTTTAAATACCATAAACAACTCATATTCTAACTCTTACAACCCAAGTTGGAAGAACAATCTTAATTTTAACTGGAATCACACTACTTGGGGTGGAAACCAATAATGAGAAAATAATCATGCAAATCCTAATTGAAGTTAGAATAATCAGAGGAACACAAACTATATACCTTCATATCAATCATACTCTAGCAATGATAAACAATTTGAGGATAAGAAGATGTTTATAGAAGAAGTCATATTGCAAATGGGAAACTAGTTGCAAAGCAAAATGTTGCAATTAGAAACATAGAGATTCAGTTTGGACAAATTGCTAATTCACTTAGCAATAGATCACAAGGAACAATTCCTAGTAACATTGAGATCAACCCTAAAGAGAACAATATTGAACAAATAAAAGCTGTCCAATTAAGAAGTGGAAGAGTGATAGTGGATGTGGTCAGAAAAGAGAAAGGAATTGTGAGAGAAACAAAGAAAAATAAAAGACCCGAAGAACATGTATATTAGGATATGGAAAAAGTAATATCTCCAACAAAATTCAATTTAGAAAGGCCACAAAGACCACCACCTCCATCACCACCTCCATTTCCTAAAAGACTTAGACAACATGAGTTGGATAAATAATTTTCAAAGTTCATGGACGTACTTAAGAAGTTAATGATAAATATTCATTTCATTGAAGCTTCGAAACAAATGCCAAGTTATGCAAAATTTATGAAGGATATATTAAAAAATAAAAGGAAATTTGGGGATTACGAGGGATTACGAGACAATGGATTACGAGACAATTGCACTGAGTGAGGAGTGCAGAGTTGTATTTCAGAAAAAGCTTCCTAAGAAACTTAAAGATCCTTTTAGATTAACCATTGCTAGTGTGTTTGAAGAAAGATTAAGTGGAAAAGCTTTATGTGATTTAGGATCAAGCATTAATGTGATGCCTCTATCTAAGGTTAGGTTTAGCTGATAGTTCTCCAACTGCTGTAACCCTTTATTTAGCTGATCGATCTATCATTTATCCAAAAGGGATTATAGAAGATGTGTGTGTTAAAGTGGATAAATTTATCTTTCCTTTGGATTTTATTGTATTAGATTTTATTGTATTAGATATGAATTGTATTAGATATGAAGGAAGATAAAAAAATCCAATTATTTTGGGGAGACCTTTTCTTGTTACTGGACAAGCTTTAATAAATGTGCAAAAAGTAGAGTTGACTATGAATATTAACGACTAGGAAGTCACTTTTGATGTGTTAAAGACTATGAAATATCCAGCTAAGAGAAAAGATGATGATTGTTTTTGGATGGATGAAATTTATTATCTAAGTAAAGATCATTTCCAAAAGTGTTTAGAGAGTAATTTAACATATGAGATCAAAATGGACTTCCATGATGAGTCTTAAATGTTGTTTAAAAAAGACTGTATGTTTTATCAAGAGAGGTGTGAAATGACAGACTTTACCAAAAATAGTAAGCTATTAATTTCATCTGTTGAAAAATCTCATGAACTTAAAATGAATATACCCCATATAATTTTAAAACCTACCAATATAGAGAATTCATCTACACCACCAGTCTTTATATCTTCATATTCAACTCAATCATAAGATGAACCTGAATTGAATGATGAAATCAGTAAAAGATCTCTTATGAAAGAGTTATTCAAAGTCACTGAAAGACATATTCCGTGGCATACAAACAAAATGAATGAGATTTGATGCTAGGGTAGATTATTAATGCAATTAAAAGTTATCCCCAGAGATTCTACCTAGCAATTCTGAGATGAACACTAAGCAGATGAATGATGAGTGATTTAAAATTATCAAGCAAATATTTAGAAGAGAATTTGAGGATATATTTTAAAAGAACTTTGAGTTTAGAAATGAGGATAATGATATTGAAGGACCAATGGAAGAATCCTCTAGTACATAACACCACAATTATGTAATTAAAATATATAAATACCACCTCCAACAATTACTCCATACCAAGGGGAAGAATTTCCTAAGGAATTAGAAAAATCTATTTCCTTAAATAATATAAATATATAAATACCACCTCCAACAATTACTCCGTACCAAGGGGAAGAATTAGAAGATAGCTTGAAAGACAAGAGCAACCTAGAAGAATTTGATCCAGAATCTGAATTATTGAGAGAGAATCTGATCCAAATTTTGGGAGACCATGAAGATCCATTTCTTATAAATTTCAAGGATGATATTAATATGAAAGTTGAGAATACCACTAGAAGAATATTCAATCTAGAAAGAAATATGAGGAACAAGGATATGAATCAATCTGAAAAGGAAGAGCTAAAAGAAAAATTTTAATTTGAGGACTTTGTAGGAATCCATGGATCAGAAAAAGATTGGGAGATTGATCAAGGATTACTTAATTGAAATTTTAATCCATGTTGAATCATTTGTTGGACTAGCAACGTTAAACAAAGTGCTTTATGGAAGGTAACCCATAGTTATCAGTGTTGTTTGATTTAGTGTGCTTGAGAGTTTGCTTGAGAGTTATGATTGTTAGTGTTGTATTGTGCTTGCTTTAGTGTGCATTAATTAGTTTGATTGATGTTTGGTAGATATTTGGATTGTTAGTGGCTTGATTTTCTTTTGGTGTGTCATGACGGAGATAATTCCTTAACTTCTTATTATGGATAAACTTGTATGTTCTCTTGCAGTAGTTACATTGACGAGTCCACTACAACTTGTATCTAACCCGGACTTGAGTTTTAGAAGATACATTATGAATTTATCAGTGATAATTTCATCTCAATTTTATTACTTCTTTTCCTTGACCTTGTTTCCATTTTATAGGAGTAGCTAACCTATTTGATAAATTTACACTATCCTTATAACTGCTAGAAGTGCTTAATTTTTGGGATCTGGACATGCCTGGTGTTGGTGCTCAGGAACCAATATATCAGAGATAATTTTATCTTTGGGATTAGAATGTATAAAATCATTTATAAGTACCTAATATATTTGTGTAGTTCCGTTAGAAATTGAAAGTAAGTTAGTGAGATGTGATGAGTTAAACGAAGATATGACCTCATTTATTATGTGTTCGTGTTTGTGTTACAATAATGTATAGGACTTGAAGAACATTTTTATATTACTATGTTGACACATGTTATGATAGTTAGACTTTTATTTAATTAATTTCATTCTAGCATGTTTAGTTTAGATTTAGTTTCTACTACATGTTTTCTATCCTGATAAATAATTGTAGATGTGTTTGATAGAGATTTGTAGTAGATAAAATTTCTAAACTGTTGTTCTTCCTACTTATATTTTCTGTACTAAATGCTATACATGTTAAAAAAAAGTTTGCGGGTTGTAAAAAAAATAGATTTGAAGCTAAAAATACTTCTTTTTAGTTTAATATTATTGCAAGCATGTTTTAGGCTAGATTTACTTTCTCTTGCAGTCATTCTGTCCTGATTATGAATGTATATGAATTTGATAGGATGTTGTAGTAGTTAGTAGATTCAACTTTTATTTTTTTTTTCCTAACATTTTACGAAATTTATTGCAAAATATTTTAAAATTTAAGTTTGGAGGAAGAATTTTTTATTTAAAAGAAAGAAACTAAATTTTATTTATCCTCAATTAGCTATATTTTAAAAATTTAATTTAACATGAACTTTGGTATTAGAGGCTAACTTTTGATAACTATATTTGTGTTTCTAAATATATAGTAGACGTAAGTAAAAGTTTTCAATAATGAAAGTTGATTCTAGAGTTAAGATATTTGGTAAGAAAAAAAAAGACTATCCTTTTTCTATTTCAAGTAAAGAAAATTGTATTTTTGAAGTATTAAGAATCTTAGAGTATCATATAAGAAGAAAAAAATGAGGCTTTATGAAAAATTTTCATAGCTAATATTAATTTATAAAGTGAAGGAATGTGAAAAGTTTTTTTAAATTTAAGAAGAGAACAGTGAAGTTCAAAATTATTAAAGGCTATCCAGGTATAGTAATCATCACATGAAAAGAAAAAAAAAAGAAAGAAAGGATTAAAAATTATCCTAAAAAAAGAAGAAGAAAAGAAAAATAAAAATAAAAGTATGTGAGGAGAAGCTTGAGGAGATCCTAATAAAAATTTTGCTTCACTTGAATCAACTTGAGGATGAAGAAGAAGCAAAAACGGTGCAATTTGGAGCAAAAACGAGCAAGAAAGAAAATTATATCCTAGCACATTTTGATATATCTTTCTATGCTTAATCTATTTTACACTCCTCACACTTTTTTGAATGAAATTACACTTTAAAATAAAGTTATTTTTATCCTTATTTTTTAGGTCTATCTGTTAGGAACTCAACGCAACTGAAATAGTACGAAACAGAGCTAAAACGGAGCTAAAAGAAGCAAAATGATAGACCTGCGTAGGGTGGGCGCCGACGGCGCCAAAACCAGCGCTGATAGCGTCAGAGTGCAGAAAATGACATCAAAAAAGTGCCGACAACACCCAAAACGAACCCAACTGTGCCCGAGACGGTTTGGACGTGATCCTGCATGAATTTCTATAAGATTCAATTTATTTAGATGCATTTTAGAAGGTTGTTTGAAGCGTCTCTTGGGAATTTTATCCCTACACTATAATAAAGTGCTTTTATGCTAGAAAAAAGTGATGTTTGTGCGTTGAAAAATGTGGAGAATGTTTAGAGATCTTAGAATAGGAGTAAAAATGTGGATTTCTACCTTTTTGAAGAGATTGGTGAGGGGATTTTGAGAGAATCTGTAAGGAAATGTTCTAGCATTGCATGGATCAGCGGGAGACTTTGTGGGAGAGATTTTCATCTTTGTTTCAATAAGAAAAAAGCTAAGAATTGTGTTCTTCATTATCTCATGATTTTGAAAACACTTATCTAGTGGATTTTCATTAATTTAATGAAGTTTTTCATTTGTTTTCTTCATGCTTTGTGATGTGTTTCTCTTACTCTTTCTTATTTTTTGGAAATAGTGGCATGAGAAGATTATGTCATTATTTGCCTTTTACTTTTCTTTTGCAAAGAGTGAGATTCATGTTTAGGATATTGGGATGCATGTTATAAGAAGTTTTAATTATAAATTGTGATAGTTTTTCAACTCCACTCTTAATTTACTTTTCAATCTGGCTAATTGAATTGTTAAAATATGTTGTAAAACATATGATCCAAGAAATGGAGTATCAATTCTACAACAGAGTGAGAATCACATTTAAGTCCACGAGAGAGTATTTCATTCATGGGATTAAGTTCAAAAAATAGTAAAATATACATTGTTGGGTGTAGAATTAGAGATTTATGGGGTGACAAACTAAAAATCCTCAATTCGATCTTAGTGTTTAAAAACTAAAGTGAGAGTTAACCTTCAGGGGAAGGAAAGTGGAAGCTCTGGAGTGGGAGCAAGTATCCTCCTAGCCTAGCCACGGATTTACGGACTAAACCTAAGATTAGCCAATGATTTTCTATAACACTGTATTAGGGTAGAGAATTAAAATTGCTTACAATTGGTACATACATTATTTAATGTTTCTCATTCCTTAACATCATCCAATTCACTACATAAGAAGAGTAGTTTTTAACATATCAAAATTCTACAAACGAACTCATCTAGAAAGGGTTATCCTTAGAATTAATATTTACATTTAGTAATAGTTACTATCCTTAGTTACTATCCTTACATTTAACAGTTACTATCCTTACATTTAACATTCACATTTAGGATTAGTTGCTAGATAAAACACCATTTTAATTGACATTATAAACTAAAGACTAATAGTAGTAGATTAAATTTTGACTAAGGACATCTTTCCTTGCTTTCTCATGGGATTTATATTCGGGGCTTAATCAGAAAGACCTATATTACTTAAAGTGATACGCGCACTTGTATAAAACCCATAGTGTGTGAACTATTTGCTTTATTTTACAACATTTCAATTTTGCACATTAACTACTTAATATAAATTGGGTCGTTTTCTACCATATTTTTGAAAAGCTAAATTACTGTGTAATTTCAGGATGGGTCAAGTTCTTGGCACTGTTTCCATGAAAAACAACACACACTAGGGGCGCATCACACCACAGCCACAAAATACACCCTATTGACCAGGCTAAACACACCTAAACCAACTAAGATGAGCTATGGACCAATGGTCCTTTGATTTAAGGGATTTCACCCCATATTTTCACCCCATATTTTCCTAAACTCAAATATCTTGGCCATCATCACTTACCCTTAGGAGTTAACCATCATTAAGCACCCTCTAGCCTCCCTGAGTCAAGAAGTGACCATACCTTTGCCAGCCATTTCCTCAGCCACCAGAACAACCAGCAAGGGAGCCCGAAGTGGCCAAAATCCAAAATTAAACTTCCCTCACTTGGCTCACACCCATTGGCCATTATAGCCTTTCTTCCCTCGACCACAGCAAGCTTTAGCACCTAATTCCCAACTCTTAGCTCCACCAGACAGCCATGGCTATAAATGGATCTCTCCATGGCCAAGGAAGGGAGTGCTTGAAACTTTAAGGAAACTCTGCCAAAATCTAACCAGAGCTTCTCCAAACCATCCTAAGTGCAATCCCCTTGCTCTCAGCCATTGATAGCCACCCCTTAGAGCCAATTTTCCACCGAAAGTTTCCCTATAACTAAGATAGATCTCTCCACTCCACCATAGTGCACCAAACTTAAATTAATTGTACACATACCATCCCCAAAGTGAAAGAAGTTGAATTCCCACAAAAGCCTCCTCTCCTCTGAACCAGCCTCTAACATAGCTCTAGACCAACACCTGAAATCCACCTTGGTCGAAATCATACGTAGATGATTATCCAGAGCTTGAGACTTCATCTGGTGGTTCGTTGGGTCCAATCGAAGCTACCACAACCACCTGATTGAGGCATCCCCTCTCAGACAAAGGTATCGAACCTCAACCCTAACACAAGATTATTTTGATTCTCCATTTGTAATGACTTGATTTCATACATGATTAACCATATAAATGTGTTCATCTTAAGTAGATGAAGGTTTATAAATAAACCCCATAAAATTTGGCTGAGTCTAGGCAAAGATCTTAAGGTTTTAGTGTGAATGGCTTATGGGTTAGGCCACTTGGGGACGATGAACGGATGTCATCTGATCACGCGTTTTTCCATTCGACAATTCTGATGAAGCTGAACGAGGATAGGGTACATTAACAGTGGGTTGATGAGGTGGCTATGTGGCTGGCGATGCCAAATGGCGGAGCACCGCGTGGATAAGTAGATAAATAGGGGGATTTTTTATTTATTTTAATACCTGATCTTTGAAAATTCATGACTTTGCATAGAAAAATCATAAAAATAAAAGAAAAAATACTCCCTTGCTCAGTGAATAGTGTAGAGTAATGTGGACTAAAAGTAAAAACTATTTTCTTATTCCCTGTTTTTTAATGAATTAAATACCCTCTGTGGTATTTCAATTCTCCATGATTAAATATTACTCACCATGGCTTAAAATTTTGATATCATTTGAAAAATTATGGGAATAATTTTAATAGGTTTTTTGTGGTCAGAGAAGTTTAGAAAAAATATCATGATGCTTTGAACTATCCTGTAAATTTCTATATTTAATTAAATGTAAATATTTTATGCGAGTTTTGGTAAATTATGTACTTATAAAAAATTAGCAAAATCAATTCCACATTGTTCATAAAAAACATGTTTACTAATTGTAAAAATTTAAAAATTATTTGATTAAGTTTAGATATTAAAGTTGATTTTCTAAGGAATCTTATACTTTTGTACAAAAATAATTACGTTAAATTAAATACACTTGACAAAATTATGAAAAGTGGTTTTTTGAGATCTTTGTGATTAGAGGCACTTAGGAAAAATAAAAATTGCTTTTTAGAAATACTTAATTTTCAATCCTTATTTTGAATTTTAAAATTATTAAAAATAACTAAAAATCCCAAAGATATCAAAACATTTCAAAATATGCCTATTTGTTCTCTGATCACTTGGGACACATTAAAAAATTTTTCCTAATTTTCCTAAGTTAAAAATAAATTTAAAAGACTTAAAAGTGGATTTTCCTTATTCTCCCATTAAAATAATTATAACAATTTAATTCAAAAAATCATGAAATTTTCTCCAAGTATTTCTCTGATCTAGGGAAACCTCAAATAATTTCTTCATAAGCAAAAAGTTTATTTTAGAAAGTCAAATAAATCAATTTCTAAAGAATCCTATTTTATAAGCTCAATCAAATAATTAAATCAAATTAAATTTTTGAGAGTTCCACATATTCTCCTCTAGATATTGTAATTACCTCATGAATATGAAGCTCGAAACCCTCAAAGTCATTTGAGTTAAGTTTAATGTGTTATGAGGTGAAATGCCCCAAGGGCAAAATAGTCATTTTAGACTTTAGTGCCTAAATCAAAATTTAGGATTAACCAAGGGAGAATGGGTAATTTTGATCTTAATAAACTTGTTTAGATGATTGAAATACAATGAGATTAAAAAGGTAGACATCAACAAAATCACAATCCTCCTAATCTTCATGGATTGGAAGTCAAATTAAGATCAAACGATTCTTAAGTGATGGGCTTAAATAAGAAAGATGATACTGTAATTTTTGTAAGCCTAAAGTTGAGGATGATGTTATCAGTTAATAGGGATACACATCGCTTGAATTACAATTTTGATAATCAACATTTCACTTATCACGATTATTAAATGCTTAGCAGTGACCTAGGCTTGACACTTAAGCTCAATTGATTGGATTTAAAAGATAATATGATTGGTGATTAATATCTTTAAACACTACAACCCTGACCTTAATTATGGGCACCACAACCTTTAAATGGCTTAAACTTGCCTTTGGGGCACTCACTCACATAACCCTTAAGGGGAACATAAATTGATTGATTGAGTACCCTATCCTAGGGATAAATAAATTATCAGGTTTCACTGAGCAACGGAGTAGTCACACTTGAACCTCAAATGATTAATGAAACAATATGATAAGTCCAAAAATGAACTCAGAATATTTCAAGAGTTTTTCAGAGTGTTCTAGGGTCATGCCCCGACCACTTTGAAATCTATTGGATATTCTGAAGGGCAAACTAGACTTATCATGCTTTTGTTCTAAAATCATCCACTAGGATCTTTTGAGACTCAATAAAAACAAAATTTGGGGTTTGGTAGCTAAACCTTCATCTACTCTTCCAATTTAAAGTCCCTATAAAGTTATATAAATGTCTTGCAAGTACTGACCTTTCAGGTGGTGGAGCAAGAAGAATCGACATGTATGCTTTTAAATTAATGCATTTACCTGTTTGTACTTCTTGTTTTGAGCTTACATGCTAAACAATGATTTCACCCTGCATGAAAACTAAAACTGCTAGAATAGCCAGAAAACCGAAATCAAATTTAAAATCAACCATGATAAAATTCACCGCCACAACATTCAAAATATAAGACAACTCAAAATTTAATCACAAACATCACAAAACAATAATTGCAACTAAATTAGGACGTCTCTATCGGATGATCAGGAATCCCTCGGAGGATGTAACCTACGGTTGCTAATAAGATTTTCCATGATCTAAATGAAAGTATAGAACTCAATGAATTTAGTTTAGTAAATTCATTTTAAATAAGTGAATCCGAAAGAAAATGGTTGTACCGGAATGAGGGAATCGTACGATCCTAACCGGTGTCGCTCTAATCAACTTTAATATGCCCCTTAATATTTAAAGAACTATAACATAGGGACATCTGATTTAACATCATAACCGGACACATTAGAAAACTTAAACTAGTCATGATGAGGAGCTTGGAGCTAGCATTGTGGGCAACATGACCATCTTCAACAACAACATGATCTACAACAACATATCTTTCCTTTAAATTAAATAACAAGCCATAAAATTTTTAGGTTATATTCTTATGCAACATAATTCCTTAGCTCATCTTTAGGTTTTTGTATAGCTCTGCTACACAATATAAGCCCTAACTCGTCTTAGGATTTCAATTGTAATTCTAAGGTTTTTATTCTTCAAGACCTAAATTTTTACATCTTCCAGGCTATTTGTGTGTCGTTTCACATGAATGTAAGCCCTAAACAAATAAAGTTTACAGGATGAAACATTTAAATAATTTCTTCTCAAAATTGAAGTCAAACCATAAGGTAGCTTAGGAAGTCACTAAGGTTCTCCACTAGGTCAGTGACATCCCCTAGTTCTTCCTCCTTTGGATTATACAATTTGGATTTTACAATAAATGTTCCAAATTTCAGTTATTCCCCTTTCACACCTCTTTGTTTGATCTCATTGAAAAATTCCTATCCTTTTGAACTTCTTGAATATAATATTCCCTAATTTTTATCGAGAGTTTTCTTAGGTGACTTCGGTTGATGTAATTAACTATAAAAGCTTGCCCTTATAGGAAGCTTTTCCAAAAACAATTTATTAGAAACCCTATTTAATTCTTCCTATTAAATTAGGCAACTTATCAGCAAAAAGAATGGTTTCACAAACCAAACGGACGTCATAAATTTCTTAGTCTATTTTATCAAACCTCACCCTCAAGTCGTGTGTTTGTCTTCCTGGATAGATATAGAAAACGCCTTTCTGAAGTGGGCGATGGGATTCCAATTCTGGCAACCGATAGCTTCCAATGTGCACTTCCACAGAACAAAATAGTGTTGACAAGTTTGTATTTAAAAATTGAAATTAAGTAGTTAGATAGGTACTATATAAGAATTGTGCATTTGTATGTAATAATTGTTGTTTGAGTGTTAGATATGAAATTCATAAGAAATGAGTGAAATATAGGTAAAAATTGAAGTTTAGTTGTTAGATATTGATCCTGAAAGTACTTATATGTAACAAAATAACAATGACTTTAATTATAGTTTTCAATTATATTTCCTTATTTTACAACAGTGCCAAAAACTTGATCCTGAAGAAAATAAAAATTTAACTTTTCCATTTATATATATTGGGATACTACGCAAGTATACATATCGTTATCAAGTAATATAGGAATTTTTAATTAAAACCTGAATATCAAACCCACTGGGAGAATATGCAATATGCACTTTTGAACAACAATTTTCTATTCTAAAAATACAATTACTTAAACTACACATATTTTTGCAGTATTTAAAATTAAAATCTTTTTGGTATTTTTGATATATTGACAGAACAGTAACAATTTAAAAAGATAACTTGAGTTTATGTAAAAGAAAAAGAAAAGAAAAGTACTAAATTTAAAAGAAAAGTACTAAATTTGAAAAATATCTTTCTTTTTATCATGAATCAATAATAAGTATAGGAATTCTGTTGTGAAAGTATGCAAATTGTGTTGTGCTAAATAGAAGCAATTATATTCCTTACCCTTACACATACTAGATATGCTATAAAGAACATTATCTAATTTAATGTTTGGATAGCCTTGAAGAAGGTTAAGGTATAAAAGATACTAGCTCTCACTCTAGAGTTCCCTCAATTCCCTCCACTTGAGAGCTAACATCTTGTATCATAACCTAAGACAATAAACCAAGTTGGGGGCTTTAAATTGTCACTTTAAAGTTCTCTAACTCTACACCCTTCAATGATTATTTTCCTATTTATTTGCACTAAATCATATGAATTACATTCTCATTCATACAACCTCATGTGATTCTTTCCAATTGTTGACTGAGACAATACCAACTCAGTTCTTACATGTTCTCACGACAAATTTTAACATCTGGATTGGACAAATCAAGAAGTAAATGAAGTTCATGGATTTAAATCACACAACTTCCTACAACATTAAAGATCAATGCTCTCCTCAACTTCCATCCAAACTTTAATTATTTATCATTTTAAGGAGAAAGATAAATAAAACTACTCAGAATTCATGGATAAAATAAAACCACACTTTAGTTTAAAAGTAGAAATCATTGTCAAACCAACAAGAAGACTCGATTAAAATCAAAAGTAGTTTAAAATAAAAAAAAGAATTCATCTCAAATCCTCCACCAAACTCTTGAAGTTTCTTTGAATCTCTTCTCTTTTACAACACTCTCAACTCTCAAAATAAACTAAAAACAAAAAGAAAAAGTAAATTTTGTGGAGTCTAAATCTCTCCACAAGATCCTCCACGATCTTCTGCTCAGGACTCCAACACTCTCTCCCTCTTCAATCACCCACTTCAAATGTAAAAACTTCCTTCTTTTAGAAATTTTCAAAAGGTTCCTTGAAAACTCTTCAAAATGTGTCCAAATTTGATGAATCCTCCAAAGGATGCCTCCTTTCACAAGTCTTTTAATAATAGTTTTGTTCTTAGTGGTCATAACCACCCTCTTAAGCCAATAAGTGCCTCAAATACCTCTTCAAAATTTGGCCAAATGAAGAAAACCACCAAATAACTATCTCTGGCGCTTAAGCCCGGAGCTTCTGGCGCTTAGGCGCGACCTTCTTTATTTAACCGGTGCTTAACCGCCGGATTTGGTGCTTAGGTGTCAATACACTTTAGCACAATTTTCACTTATTTGCTCCAAATTTGATCATTTTTCACTCCTTTTAGCATTTTTCACCTTTTTACTTGTACCTGAAAGAAAAACACACAAATACCTTTCATTAAAGTGCAATATCTCAAAAATAAGTATAAAAATGTGTCTAAAAATATTATATATTTTGGTGTATCGAATATACGACACATAAAAATTGAGTGGAATTTATGAGGAAATTGAAGTTATGATTAAGGGAGTTGATGGTATACTTAATTAATATGAATTAAAATTATAATTTCAAGTTATTTTTTTATATTAATAAATATTACATAATTTTTAATTTGTAGAGGTCCTTTAACTGGCTTGCAAAAGTATCACTAGCAGATCCAACATATTTTTGAGGTTTGGGGTAGGTATCGACTAGCTGCCATATTTATAATGGACCGGAAGAAGGGGAAAAGCTTATATGTGTCGAAAAGGAATTTTGGATGCAATTGACCAAAACTTGGGCATCTTCAGATTATTTTAGAAAGTGAGCAAAAAACCAATAAAATATGAGGATGAGAGAGCCAGGGGCACCATCCCCACATTGGAGGATTTGTCCCACACACAAAGCATTACCATAGTTGATAAGATTCACCAAGTACACAATAACTAAAGGACAAAATTAGTTGATACTTACTATTTTTTGTGTCTATAGACTCGAGGATTGGCTGGCCACCCATTATGTAGATTTACATGTCTGGACCCATTAGTTCTTGGGAAAGCAATAGTCGGACTCTGACCCGAATTGTAATTATGCAATAATTTAGCTTCTAAAAGATGGCCAAAAACTTGACTCGAGTTTATATTAAGTGACTAATGTGCAAAATCAAAACTTTGTAAAATTTAGAAAATATTTTACATAATAAGGGTACCACGCAAGTATACATATCGTTTCAAATAATATAGGGTTTTCTTTTAAAACCAAGAGTATCGTCCAAGAGAGAAGCAAGGTAACAAATCCCTTAAGCTTATTCTAGTATACTCCTATCAGGCTATAATTTGGAATGTCGATTAAAGTGGTTTTTCTAAAAACTACTAATAATAAATAAAAATCTTAATTCCAAAGATGTGGAGAATTTTGATATGTTAAAGAGAAACCTTCTCATGCGATGACCTAGATAATGTGAAGGAATGAAATGCAGAGAATTTTGAGATGTTAAAGAGAACCCTTCTTATGCGATGGCCTAGAACATGTAAAGGAATAAAAGGCATAGAATTTAATGAAATTGTGACAAATAAGAGCATACCTATTTTTTAATTCTTTCAATTGTGTAAAAAATATTGGCTAATCTAATATTGGTGTCAGCGTGTATAGTAGTTCTAGATAGGTTATAATATTTCACTTCTAGATTACCCATTGTGCCCTCACTATAGGACCTTCCAGCGACTCTTAGTTCCAAACTCTGGACCAAATTTAGAAAAGAATCTAGTCTGTCACTCTAGAAATATCAAATCTATGTCCATAAAATATGATTTCCCTATTTATTTATACTCCCCCTCGGGCGATTGTGACTGCTCTTTCTAAAGTTGAATGTTGTGCTCACTATTTAGAGAAATCTTAGCCCTCTCAGGTCTATAAGTTTCTTAATATAATTTAACAATACAAGTGATCAGTTTGCAAAGTAAATTAAGAGCCAGTGAAAATACCATCACATTATGAAATAAGATAATTTCTATGAAAATCTAAATTCTTAAACATGCATTCAATTCATTGCAAAAGAAATGTAAAATGAAGTTAATGGCATAAAAAATAAAATAATTGATAAAATTATATAATAAACTAAGTGCCAACAAGGAGCATATGTCTATTTATCCTCTTTCGAGCATTGTCGGCACTATTTTTGGTTTGAGGGAGTTGCCCGTAAGAAGCTGTCGGTCATCAGAAAATCCCGTCGCCTGCTTCGGAAGGATGTTTTGGTTTACATATATATTTAGTTTTAGAAAAATATGAAATCAAACTGACCCCATATTTTTCATAGTTTAAATAAAAGAGCGCTTTACCTGAAATCCTATATCTATCTCGAAGGAGAAACACAAGACTTGAGGATGAGGTTCGATCAAATAATCTAAGAAAAATATAACATCCGTTTGGTCTGAGAAATCTTTGCATTTGTCGACAAGTTTGCCTATTTAATTTAAGGAATTAAATAGGGTTTATATTAACCTGGGTTCGAGAAAAGCTTCCTATAAGGGCAAGCCCCTATAGTTAATTACATCTTAAATGACCAAAGTCACCTAAAAAGACTCTCGATAAAAATCAGGAAATATTATCTTCAAGGAGGTTCAAAGGGTAGACTTTTCAATGAGATCGGACGTAGAGATATGAAAGGGGATTGGTTCAAATTTGGAACATTTTATTGTAGAGTCCAAAGGAGGAAGAACTAGGGGATGTCATGGATCCAGACGACAACCTCGGTGACTTCCGAAGCTATCCTAATTTTTTTGCCTCAGTTTTGAGGAGAACTGTTTAAGTGTTTCATCCTGAAAATTTTTTTAGTTAGGGCTTACATTCATGTGAAACTATCACACAAACAGCCTGGAAGATATGTGGATTTACGTCATGATAAATGACAACCTCAGAATCCTAATATGAGTTAGGACTTATATTGTATAGCGGGGGTGTGCAAAGGCAATGAGGATTTATGTTGCATAAGCGAGGAACCTCGAGGTCCTATGACTTTGTTGTTTATATCTAAGGAAGGAAGATTGGTTTAGTTGGGGAAGACAGGTTCTGTTGTTGAAGATGGTCATGCTGCCCACCATGCTAGCTCCAAGCTCTTTGTCACGAT
This sequence comes from Phalaenopsis equestris, assembly GCF_001263595.1. NCBI lineage: Eukaryota > Viridiplantae > Streptophyta > Magnoliopsida > Asparagales > Orchidaceae > Phalaenopsis > Phalaenopsis equestris. The sequence continues at coordinate 626,267 of NW_018238194.1, read as the reverse complement.
GAGTTTGAGTTTTCTAGTGTGTCGAGTTATCAGGTGGCTCTATGGTTAAGTTCTTTAAATTTTATGGGGGCATGTTAAAGTTGATTAGAGTGACACAGGTTAGGATCCTACGGTTCCCTCGTTCCGGCACCACTATTTTCTATTGAATTCACTTAGTCAAAATGAATTTACTAAACTCAAATTAATAAGTTTCATAATTTCATTTAGACCGTAGGAAGCCTCATTAGTAACCATAGGTTACCTCCTCCGAGGGATTCCCTATCATCCGATAGAGACATCTTAATTTAGTTGCAATTGTAGTTTTGTGAGGTGTTTGTGATTAAATTTTGAGTTGTTTTATGTTTTGAATGTTTTCAATGTGAGTTTTATCTTGGTTGATTTTAGTTTTAGTTTTACTTTTGGTTTTGGTTTTGTGGTTATCCTAATAGTTTTAGTTTTCATGCAGGGTGGCATCACTGTTTAGCATGCAAATTTGTAGGTATAAAAGTAAAATATGAAAGTACAATAATGAAAGTACAATAAAGACGAAGCTGAAAACTGTAAAAGTGTACCTGGCGAGTCTTCTCATTCCACCACCAGAAACTCAAAAGACGTGTTAAGGCAGTTTTTATGAAGCTGGGAAGTAAAATTTTGACGACTTATCTAGCGCTAGGTCATATCTCGGTGGTCCTTAGGAGTTTAATTAAGGATGATGTTACCAAGCAAAATATATTAAGTTTAGTAGATCTCCGAGGTATCCAACAGATCTAGAGAAAGAAGCAGGTTCGTGCTACTCTCTCACTGCCTGGTGGAAAATCCCAATTTCTTTAAACTTATTATGTTGCTTAATAATTCATCTTAAGAACACCCTAATGCTCAATTAGCATTGATGAACTTTGATGTCTCAATTATCCCTAAGAGTAAGGTAATTATCATATGTAATTTAATTTTGAAGATTATGTGGGTGGCTCTTGGTGGATTTGAGCGTCTCTGGTGACGAGGCCCGCCGGCCATGGCAGGGGGAGGTGGCTAGGTACTCAAGGCATCCAGGGGAATCTGTCAAAGCAATTAATGCAACGTGGTTTAGTTTTGGTAAGGGTATCTTATGCATGTGTATTTTGGGAAATAAGATCCCTTTGTTTGAGGGACTTTTCATCCATGGCTCATCTAGCTTGGGTTAGATGGGTTTTAGCTCAACCTTAGGGTTTAACCAATGGCTGAGGTGGAGTTAATTTGATGACTTCAGAGTAGTTAGGCCATCTTTAATGCATCGGTTCAATCGGTTCAATGTGGGTCCAAGTATGGATTTGGGCTAGGTTAGCCATGTTAATTGACCCAATTGATTGATCAACATTGTGTAGATGATTGTTATAAAGATTTTTGGTGAAGGGTTGAAGTGATTTTGAGTTTAATTGGTAGGTCAATTTGAGGGATTTTTGAAATTTGGCCAATTTGGGCATGTTGGGTTAGACACGGGTCTAAGTTTGGCTAGCCTTGGGCTAAATCCAAATTGAATGGTCCACATCATCAAGGGAGATGTTGTTAAGATTTTTCATGAAGGAATAGAGTAGAAATTTTGGGGTTAAGGCCCTCAATTTTGTGAGATTTTGAGACATGGTCAATTTGAGGTATAATTTTGGACTTTTGGACTTAGGTTGAAATTAAATGAAATTGAGGCCTCAACAAGGCCAACTGATGGTCAATTTTGATGTATGAGGATGTTATGAAGGTTCTTCAATACAAATTGTGGCCAATTGAGTGGGCTATGGGCTCAATTTGATGGAACAAAGTCATGGGGCCAAAATTGGGTTTTTGGTTTGTCTCAAAATTGGGTTCGAATTAATGACTAATTGACCTTGGATTTGGTCTAGATTGGTCACATCAAGGGTGAATTTAAGTTTAGAATTGAAATTGGGGTAAATTGAGACCAATTGGATAGACATTTAAAGGGCAATTTGGGGGGTTTTGGTCAAAGATGGTCAAATCATCCAAATTGAGCCATGTGATAGTTGAGAAAAATGAAATTGGGAATATTTGGGGGGTTTTGGGATTTTTTTGGATTTTTTGGAATTTTTGGAATTTGGGGTAAGGAGGGATATTTTGGTAATTTGGCCAATTTTGGTGATTTGGGTAGTTTGGGTGTTTTCAAGGAATTTGAAATGATTTTTGAACCAAGTTGGGTATTTTGGGTAGATTTGGAAATTTTTGCCAAAGTTGGGGTTCCAAAGGTATCTAGGTAGTTTGGGGGAATTTAGGGGCAAAAGGCTAGGTTGGGTGTCATGTTAGAGTTGAGGTCTCAACCACTATCAATATGCCATGGACCAATGGAAACCCCATTTTAGGTCCTCTATGCAGTGGTCTTAGCCAAACCCTAGCCCAGGGCTAATGGGTTTAGGGGACCACCTACAGGAGTCTCCCAAAAGTATCAAGGGGCCAGAGCCTAGAATTGTTTGGGAGTAGTTGTGAGTGAGGTGTATTCTGGTGAGTGCCTTAGCCCTAGACCAACACCCAGGGTCAACCCGCCCTAAGGTCCAGCAATCCTAAGGGTGACTCATCTTGAGTTCCCCCAGAGTGACCCCGCCTACTAAGTGCTAGAGGTTAGGACCAATATGTGGAACTTCAAGTTGAGTAAAGAAAAGTGTAGAACTTCTAATGATGAGGGTTCCTTTATCAAGTTTTCTAAGAATAGTAAATAGGAAAGCCTTATGGCTAGACCTTAGGCTACTAAAGAGGAAAACTAAACCTCAATGAAAAGTGAGGTAACAAAAAGGACCCCCAATAGGTGTGGTGTGCTCGGCAAGCACATCGCGCATATTGGTGTTTACCGACGAGATGAACAAAAACCACTACAAACTCCTAAGTCAACAGACCGTGAAGTATGTGTAGAGTTGTGTGTGTGATTTGTTTTTGCTGGGAAATTAGTAGATGATCATTTGATTGAAATAAACGTGTAAGGACTCTCGCTGAGGATTGGAGAGTGAATTTTGAGTTATGAAATTTTAGGTATTTATAACAGATGGGAGTCAGCATATAGGTGCTGACCCTGAGGTGTGAATTGAAATTTGGGTATCAATCCCGAAATAAGAATCAGATGCCATAATGCATTTAAGGTGGTTTTAAAACTGATTTCAAAAGATAAGAATAGGATTGTGTGGGAGGACTGAATCAAGATGGAAAACACAGAGGCTCACATCCAGCTCCAAAGGGTAACAACAGTGTAGAAGACAGTGACCGTTACAGACATGTATCTAGAAAGAAAGGACTGTACCAGTTTGAGTTACAACTGAGGAGTTATATTCAAACTGACATGTGACAGGAGAATATATATTTCACGTTAGGCATGAAAGAACTGAGACTCACATCCAACCCAAGAGATGACGAAGAAAATATCTGGTACATTGAAGAGGAATGCACTAGGACTCACATCCAACTCAAGAGATAACAAGAAAGTATGTGCGTCACGTTATGAAAGAAAGCACTAGGAATCAAATCAAACTCAAGCGGTGACAAGAAAATATATGTGTCACATTGAGAAGGAAAACACCATGACTCATATCCAACTCAAGCAGTAATAAGAAAATATATATGTTACATTGAAAATGAAAACACCAGGACTCATATCCAACTCAAGAGGTAAAAAAAAAAGTATATACGTCACGTTAGGAAGGAAAGGACTAGGACTCACATCCAACCCAAGGGATGACGAAAGAAAATATGTGCTACATTGAGAGGGAAAGCACTAGGACTCACATCCAACTCAAGAAGTAACAAGAAAATATCTTTGTTACATTAAGAAGGAAAGCACTAGGACTCACATCCAACTCAAGAGGTAACAAGAAAGTATGTGTGTCAGATTGAGAAGGAAAGCACTAGGACTCACATCCAACTCAATAGGTAACAACAAAATATATGTCTGTCACGTTACGAAGGAAAGAACTAGGACTCACATCCAACCCAACCGTTGATAAAAGAATATATGTGTTACATTGAGAAGGAAAGCACTAGGACTCACATCCAACTCAAGAGGTAACAAGAAAGTATGTTCGTCATGTTAGGAAACAAATCACTAGGACTTACATCCAACCCAAGCGGTGACAAGGAAATATATTTGCTACATTGAGAAGAAAAGCACTAGGACTCATATCCAACTCAAGTGGTAACAAGAAAATATATGTGTTACATTGAGAAGGAAAGCACTAGGACTCACATCCAACTCAATAAGTAACAAGAAAATATATGTGCGTCACGTTAGGAAGGAAAGCGCTTGGACTCACATCCAACCCAAGCAGTAACAAGAGAATGTATGTGTTACATTGTAGAAAATATGCAGATTCACACATGTGAATTTGTGGGGGAATATGTGAATAGAATATAAAATTATGTGAAGGAATCGGAATTTTGGTACTGCTCTGGAAATGAGAATTGAGGAAGAACTAGGGTACGACAAGCTTCTGTTCTAGTAGACCTTCTAAGCCATGCTCTAAGACAAGAGTTCACTTGGCATATACTTAGAGGTACAACCCTCTCATAGCTTGTACGATAGTAGCTCAGTAGCTCTTCCAGTTCTTCTTCCAGTTCTAGGTCTGGCTGAAATCCATATGGTATTTTGCTGTCGTCCATCCTATGGAAGGTCATGGACATCCTACGGTGTCGTACCCCTGGAATGTAGTGCTTAGGAACATCTATCCCGTTTCCTTTCAAAACCAAAACTGAACCAACTGGCAGTGGAATCTCTACAGTTCTTCTGAACTTGCCAGGGCTGATAATGTCAATCTCTTTCCCAAATAATATATTGATCTTGCTAAGAAATGAGACCGTTCAAAAGGATCTTACAAAATCATGATGATCAATGTGAGGAGGCATGCAGTTTCCCTCGTCATATATGTTGATGATGCAGCTGTTTGGGATGCAGGTGGATGGCGGTATGCTCCATCTGACCATTCTCTTGATCATCCACTTTATTATAGGAGGTCGTGGATCTACTCGGTCATGTCTAAGGATCCCTGGTGGATTTGTTTGTCTGTCGTTTGTCAAATTACAACAGCAGCCTCACTGAATGGTGATTCTCCCTTTTCCTCTCATCCATTTCTTTGGCTCAGAGTATGTTCTTTCGATGAGGAGGCCTGCTTGGCCTCTATCCCTCAAATCAAAGATGCAGTCGAGAATGCTTATTTAATCAGTCTCAAAGAAAACCCTGGTATATAGCTCCAGGCCTTCCAGTATGCTGACGATTCTTTCTTGGACTTCTTTATAAAATTCAAATTCTCTTTTATTTACTTTGCTTATTTTGTAGCACTCCATCGTACTAGGAGTCGCTAGCTATCACGGACATTCCTCCCTCTGATCTTTGGCTAGAACACAAACTGGAGCTAGATGATCTGGAACACGAGACTCGACATCTAGCAGGATGTACAACCCTGGGCTCCATGGTACATACTGATCTGTCCCCAGTGGGACGTATGGCTCATCCATCATAAAATCTGAAGTCTAAGACCCACCGATGCTAGAGGTATACTATTCTAATGTACTAAAGCATTATAAATGTAGAACATTACAATCTGAGCATTCTATAAACATTCCTATGGCTGATGTCCCTATAGGTATTTCAGCGTTTCATGTCAGGCAACCCTTGCATAAAACATCTGAAACTGAAGCCGTATCTGGTTCTGTGTCGAACCCCAGTTCTTCATCTATGGTGGGTAGGCTGACAGAAGTTTCTTTCATGTATGGATCATAAATATGCATCTCAGGAATAGGGGTGAGTAAGTTGTTTTTCTCTCTCTGACTTTTGTGTTCTTATAGTAGAAAATCCCTCTGCTTCTTGCAACTGGCGTTCCTGCGTTGTGTCCTGCGAAACGAAGCACTTTGCAGTCATTTGTCAGTGGCGGCTACTAGGCCCCTGACTGGTGTAGCTATCATGGAGGGCAGGCGGCTGGGCCCTTCCATCAGATCTTGCTCTATTATCATGTTCTTGCCTTTGTATGATGCATTGTCTTTAGATGTCACCCTCAACAGTGAAGACAATCCCTCTTTCTCTCTGAAGCTGACTACATTCATGAGAGGACCTTTGTAGTCCATGTAGACCTAGTTAAAGTCCATGTTGAATGCTATGGTACTGCCTTGCGGCGCCATCTCCTCATTCAGTGCAAGGCTCCAACCATCCTTGAAAGCAAAGATCAGTCTCTGTCCCAACATTTATCTGCAGACAATAGGAAAAGCGTCAGTGGGCCGAAACTTGGCATGAGCAAGAACAAAACAAAGTATTTATTGGAGTGAATTCTAACTTATTTTAGTGAAATGAATTGTTTATTTATATATGAATTTTGTTTAAATTAGTGGAATATTAAGCTCAAAAGTGGAAAGGAAAAAAATTGAAGTTTAAATTTTTTCTCAAAATTTTCATTATATTGAGGTTAATTACAAATTTTGGACCCGGTCACAGACATTTGGCCACATAGATAACCCCAAAACAATCAAAGTTTCAAAATTTCAAAGCAAGCAGAGGCAAGCGGCATCAAGTTGCGTAATAGATTTTCAGATATCGCCCATTTATTGGTAATATGGGTCTTTCACCTTGGAAGTCCACTAATTGGGAGGCCCCTCCTGTGTAGACCTTTTCAATGACCAATGGTCCCTCCCTAGTTGGCTCAAATTTTCCACCTATTTTGCGGCGCACAGAAATAGGCCTTTTGAGCACACCAACTTTGAATGTCCTTGGGAGGACCAATTTTTCATGGTCTTGTACCATCTTCGTCTGGTAAAGCTCTAAATATTATTGTGATTCTAGTTGTTTTCCTTCGAGACTCTCAAATTCTTCAAGTCTGAGTTTTGCGCTTTCTTCTTTTGTGAGTTGGATGGAAATAGCAACTCTAAGAGACGGTGTCTAGATTTCTAGCGGTAGCACGACCTCGGACCCGTACACGAGCATATTGGGTGTATAATGAGTGGGAGTCCTGAAGTGAAGGTCATCTGGTAGGCCCACAAGGCTTCTAATAGTTTGTTTTTCCAAACCATTTTATTTTCATCAATCTTTTTCTTCAAAATCTGTACCAAATGTTTTGTTGAAGGCTTCAGCTAGACCATTTTCTCTGGGATAGTAAATCGTAGAGTATCTTTAATCTATCCCATGTATTTTGATAAAATTTTTTATCTTGGTGCTTCTGAAAGCTGTCCAATTGTCAGAAATTATTTTTCGCGATACTCCAAAATTGTAGACAATTTGGCTTTTGAAAAATTGAAGGACGTGCTGTGTCGTAACCTCATGCAACGGTACTGCCTCTGCCCATTTGGAGAAGTAATCTGTAGCGGCAAGTATAAGCCTGGATCTTTTAGAAGATGGAAGGTCTATTAGACCTATTATGTCCATACCCCAACACTTGAATGGCCACAAGGCAACAGTTGGGTGTAGCACATTCGGAGGCCGGTGTAAGACCACCCCATGCACTTGGTATTAGTGACATTTTCTGTTGTATCCATGTAGTCAGACATCATTGCTGGACAATAATACCCGAGTCTTTTGATCTTCATTTTCATTTTCTTCCCTGACTGATGAGCGCCACACAGTCCAGCATGTACTTCTTTGACAATATTTTGTGCTTCGGCTCTGCTCAAACACCGTAGCCGCATTTTATCGAATGATCTTTTGTAGAGAATTTTTCCCACCAGGGCGTAAAACATGGCCCTTATTATGATATGGTGTGCTTTAGACTTGTCTTCTGACAGCTTTCCAGTATGCAAATATTCTATTAATGGCTTGCGCCAATCCTCATTGATGTCTACAATTGTATTTATTGTTTCTTCTTTTTCGAGCTTGTGTAGAGTTTTGAGATCAATCTGAGACAAAACTCATCTTCCTTGCACTGTGATTTCAATGGAATCCTTTGGGGGACATGCCATTTCCTTAGCAAGTTTTGCTAGAACATCAGCATGGGCATTATCTCCCCTAGGAATTCGGTAGAAAGTCACATCGGGGATCTGCTCCAGAAGCTTCATCATGTATTGATGGTATTATGTTAATCTTGGTTTCAAAATTCTATATTATCAAAAACTTACTGGATGACGAGTTGGGAGTCTCCATAGATGATAATGATTGTAATATCCATTGAGATTGTCATTCCCAATCCGGTGATTAAAGCTTCATATTTTGCTTCATTGTTGGTGCACGACTTTGTCAGGTGGTATGAGAACCTAAGCATACCCTTATCTGGTGTGATAAAGATTAAACCAATCCTGCTTTGTCTGGTATAACTGTGTCTGATCTTTTGTCTTTTCTGGCTGAAGAAGCACCATCGAAGTACATCTCCCACCATTGCGCACCAGAGAATTTCATTTGTAGTATTTGCTCGTCTGGTAACTCATCGTTGATAGAGGACCCAGCTGAAAGTGGGTGTGCAGTGAGAAACTCTACTAGTGTCTGTCCCTTGATAGCACAAAGGGGAACAAAAGTTAGATCAAATTGCAATAAGATCATTGACCATCTTGCTAGACGTCCAGAGAGTGTTGGTCAGGTCATTAGATATTGCAATGGATTAACTTTTAAGATTAGGGTAATCTTATGAGAAAGCATGTAATGTCTAAGAGTTTGGATGGAAAAAATTTAATGTCAAATAATGCTTCTCAATAGGTGGATATCTTATCTCTGTCGGTATTAGGCGACAACTCAAGTAGTAGAGTGCATTTTCTTTACCCTCAACATTGACTTGGGCTAAGAGGGCTCCAAGAGAGTCATCTAAGGCCGCGGTATAAAGTATCGTTGGTTTCTCTGGGATAGGGGTTGTCAAGACAAGAGGTGTCATTAAATATTTTTTAACTTCCTCGAAAGCCCGCTGACATTTTTCTTCCTAAATAAATTTGGTGTCTTTTTAATTAATTTTGAGAAAGGCTGACACCTACCTGAGAGATTAGAAATAAAATATCTCAGACAAGCCAACTTCTCCTGGAAAGAACGTAGTTATTTCAAGGTTTTAGGAGGAGGCATTTCCAAGATAGCTTTAATTTTATCCAAGTTAATGTCGATTCCCCGATGACAGACAATGAATCCCAGAAATTTCTCGGAGGTAACGCCAAAGGCGCACTTTAAGGGATTCATTTTAAGGTCATATCGTCGTAACCATTCAAAGACGATCCTCAATCATAAAAATGGTTTATTTTTTGTTTACTTTTGATGACCAAATCATCCACATAGCATTCTACTTGGTTGTGAATGAGGTCGTCAAAAATCTTTATCATTGCGCGCTGATATGTTGCTCTGATCTTTAGGCCGAAAGACATCACTTTGTAGAAGAAAATTCCGATCGATGTTCTGAAGGTTGTAAGTGCTGCATCCTCGGGCGCCATCTTAATTTGGTTGTATCCCGATGATCCGTACACGAAGGAGAAAATTTTATGTGTTGAAGTGATATCCACCATCATCTCTGATATGGGTAGTGAAAACTCATCTTTTGGACATGCCTTGTTCAGATCTCTGAAGTCAACACAAACACCAATCTGTCCATTTTACTTCTTAACAGATACAATGTTAGCTAACCACGTGGGGTATTTTTCTTCTTTTACAAATTTGGCTTTATCAATTTCTTCACCTTTGCGATGACTTGTTGTTTTATTTATTCTGTTTCGAGGCGCATTCTCCTGGGAGCTTCTTTTACTGGGGTTATATTCTTGTCCACCCAGAGTTTATGGACTACAACTTCTACTGATAGTCCTGGCATTTCATCGTAGCTCCATGCAAAGCAATCTTTGAATTTTGTTAATAGTTTGATCAATTTTGCAGATTCTTCATCATTGAGTAGAGAACTTATAAATGTAGGTTGGGGTTTATTTAGAATCATCGTCTAGTCCGACTGTACCAAATCTGAGACCCTCTTTTCAGTTGGGAGTTTAAATTTTACAATTCCATAATTTTTCAAGAAGTTGAAATTTATCTTTTGGCATTTATTTTGGTAAGTGTCCTTGTTGAATTAACTTTTGAACACAAGGCGAGAAGTAACCAAAAGGCAATTCCAATAATTCATTAAGATTATCATCCAAATTTACATGTTTTTCAAACTCAGTAGAGGTAGAAGTACGATAAAATTTGATCAACCTTGAACCAATACTACGGACTTCCTTGACCTCTAAGCTCCCGACTTTTTTAGGGAGAATCGGAGTAAGCGTCATAGCATTCACATAGTGATTTATCCAATCATACATTGTTTCATATTCATTTTTCTCTATATCTTCTAGGGATATCTCGTACTGAGGTTTCTTTCGTCTAGTCACCATTATCCCGTCTTCAGAACTGTCTTCGAACAAAAAGAACCTCCACCATCTTGTTGCAAAAGAGTGGTGGAAGATCACTGAAGCGGAGTTGAATGGACTCCTCTTTGTAATTCTTCTGAATCTTCATCTTTGTTTATGATAACTTCATAAGAGAAGACAATCCTCTTTGGAGATGCATAGTAGGCAGCATCTTCGTGGATACTAACTTCATGCACTGAAAATGGTTGTAGGTCTCCTTTGATGCAATTTTTTTGACCATATTTGCGGGTATTTAATGCACTGGTGTAGAGATGATGGAACCATATTGTGCTCATGAATCCATGGTCGACCCAGAAGAGCATTAATAGAGGTCTCGACGTTGATGATATGAAATTTATCGGTTGTCACGAGTTCTCCAACCTTCATAAATAATGTAATTGATCGACTCTCTCTCTTTTGGTTGAATCCTCTTAGTATCATTTTATCAGCTGTAAGCTCCTGAGCTTCGATGTCTAAACAGACCAATGTCCGTAGACTTATCAAGTTTAAGGATGCTCCCGAATCTACTAAAACTCTGGACAACACAAATCTGTCAATGTTAACAGAGATGTAGAGTGGAAGATTGTGGTTGGCGGTACCGAGCAACAAATCTTCATCTATGAAGGTTACCCCAGGCTGTTTTTTCAATGAACAAACTTCATTTAAGGATGTGCTGGCCAACTGAGCTAAGAAAATTTTTGGGTCAAGCAAAGCTATAACCAGAGACTCTCTCATCTCCTTTGACACCATCAGAGCATCGTAGATGCTTAATCGGGTTGGCAACTTCCTAAAATGAGCTAGCACGTTGTAGTCTACTTTGTATGATCCTTTGATTTTATCTTGATTATGTGATTATTCCACTGGTGGAGGTGAGGTGGAGGTGGGGGTATCTCTTCTCGGGTCATTATCTGCTTTCCTTTATCTGTTGTAGCTGTTCTTGGTCGTAACACTTTTCTGCTCCTTAAGTTAACTTCTGTGACTTCTTCTTCTTGAGATATCATTGATATCATTGTTGAATGTATTGTTGAATGTTTCGGTGTCTCTTCCTCTTTGTCGGAAAGATCTAAATTGATGGAAAGCGGTGTATCGTGATGCTCGAGAATTGGTTCCTCGTTATCGGTGTTGTCCTAAGTACGTTGATGTCTTCTTCATTCTTGTTAGCAAGTTCATCGGACTCAAGTACGATTTTAGGATCATTTTGGGAATCGAGATCAAGGCTATATTGTTTAAAATTGATTATGTCATTACTAGAAACAATTAAAATGTACCCAAAATCACAATCATTATATTCATAAGACCCTGGAGGGACAAAAAGATAATCATACAAAGTCAGGGGTTCGAGGATTTTCTTTCCCAAATCTGAGACAACCAATCTAGTAGAGGCAGCCCCTATCCTACCCCCCGTGCTATCAATCTTTATAGTGACGCTTTTCTTATTTTTCTTTGTCCTTGAAGATGAGAGCTCTTGTGACAAAACCTTCATCTCAGGCTTGGTATGTGTGAACTCTGAATGGAGGCTTGTTTCAATGCAGACTGGATCTTGTTCAGTATTTTCTTGAATTCACTACTCCATACCTCGTTCCATTCTTCATCTTTGGTATATGAAGAAGATTGTTTTGATGGATCCTGTATTTGATTGAGGACCCTCTTGAGTTCATCCCAAGTTGTACTCCATCCATCTGTTCTAGTATACGGATCAATTGGGAAGATTGGCTCGACCAAAATCATATTTATGGAACCTTTTTCAAGTTCTTTTAAATATTCACTTGGGATTTTTATGTTCTCTTCTTTATAGTTCCTCTCAAGCCAGTCTTTAAATATTAATCATTTTTCTATAGTGTGCTTAAGCAACCGGTGGTATGGCCAATAATTTGGTTCATTCTTCCTATCCACCTCTTCGGGCTTCTTCGGATCTGATAGTTTGAACACGGGCTTCTTCATCAGACATCTGAATATTTTAGGTATAGCTTCATCTTTGAAAGAATACATCATTTTACGTCGCTCTGAAAGGGATATTTTATTATCCCCTGTTCGAGGTGATCCTTCTTGAGGCAGTCGCTGGTTGGATTGACTACTCTGTTTCCGAGCATACTGTGATGAAGACTGACGAGGCTCTTCTGCATATATATTTATCGGCTGCTTTCCTTTGTCAATGGTCGCTACTACTCCTGATTTATCTTCAAACACTCTGGTCACCTTAGCCTTTTTTTGTGGCTCCATGTGCTTAATTTCCTCTTGAAGATTTTTGGCTTTACTGAGTAGCTTCTCGAAGGATTTGATGGTGAGTTCCTTGATCATGAAAGCTGCTGGCCCACGAATGCTCTTGAGTAGAATGAAAGTACAATAAAGACGAAGCTGAAAACTGTAAAAGTGTACCTGGCGAGTCTTCTCATTCCACCACCAGAAACTCAAAAGACGTGTTAAGGCAGTTTTTATGAAGCTGGGAAGTAAAATTTTGACGACTTATCTAGCGCTAGGTCATATCTCGGTGGTCCTTAGGAGTTTAATTAAGGATGATGTTACCAAGCAAAATATATTAAGTTTAGTAGATCTCCGAGGTATCCAATAGATCTAGAGAAAGAAGCAGGTTCGTGCTACTCTCTCTCTACTTGGTGGAAAATCCCGAGTTCTTTAAACTTATTATGTTGCTTAATAATACATATTATGAACACCATAATGCTCAATGAACATTGATGTCTATATTATCCCTAAGAGTAAGGTAATTATCATCGTTAATTGAATTTTTGAAGTTTATGTGGGTGGCCCTTGGTTTTAAGCTTCTCCGGCGACTAGGCCAATCGGCCATGGCAGGGGGAGGTGGCTAGGTGCTTAGGGCATCCAGGGGAATGTGTCAAAGCAATTTAATGGCAATGTGGTTTAGTTTTGGTGAGGGTATCTTAAGCATGTGTATTTTTAGAAATAAGATCCACTAATTTTGGGTACTTTTGGTCCATGGCTCATCTAACTTGGTTAGATGGGTTTTGGCTCAGTCTTAGGGTCTAACCAATGGCTGAAGTGGATGGCTGAAAACCAATGGCTGAAGTGGAGTTAATTTGATGACTTTGGGGTAGTTAGGCCATCTTTAATGCATGGGTTCAATGTGGGTCCAAGTAGTCAAAGCTTGCGTTTGGGCTAGGTTAGCCATGTCAATTGACCCAATTTAGTGATCAACATTGTGTATCAACATTGTGTAGATGGATGTAGATGATTGTAATGAACCTTTTTGGTAAAAGATTGAAGTGATTTTGAGTTTAATTGGATGGTCAATTTGAGGGATTTTGAAATTTGGCCAATTTGGGCATGTTGGGTTAGACGTGGGTCTAGGTTAGGCCAGCCTTAGAATAATTCCAAATTAAATAGTCCACATGATCAAGGGAGATGTTGTGAAGATTTTTCATGAAGGGATATAGTAGAAATTTTGGGGTTAAGGCCCTCAATTTGGTGAGATTTTGAGACATGGTCAATTTGAGGCAAAATTGGAGATTTTTGGACTGGTTGAAATCAAATGAAATTGAGGTCTCACCAAGGCCAATTAAAGGTCAAGTTTTATGTATGGGGATGTTATGAAGGTTCTTCAACACAAATTATGGCCAATTGAGTATGCTATGGGTTCAATTTGGTGGAACCAAGTTATGGGGCCAAAATTGGGTTTTTGGTTTAGCTCAAAATGGGGTACAAATTGTGGACCAATTGAGCTTTTATTTTGTCTAGATTGGTCACATCAAGGGTGAATTTAAGTTTAGAATTGAAATTGGGGTAAATTGAGACCAATTGGATAGACATTTGAGGTAATTTGGGGAAAATATGGGCCTTTAAAGGGCAATTTGGGGGTTTTGGTCAAAGATGGTCAAATGGCCAAATTGGGTCATGTGATAGTTGAGAAAAAAATTGGGAATATTTGGGGTGTTTTCGGAGTTTTGGGATTTTTTTGAATTTTCGGAATTTGGGGTAAGGAGGGATATTTTGGTAATTTGACCAATTTTAGTGATTTTGAGTAGTTTGGGTGTTTTTAAGGTGTTTGAAATGGTTTTTGAACCAAGTTGGGTATTTTGGGTAGATTTAGAAATTTGGCAAAACTTGGGGTTCCAAAGGTATCTAGGAAATTTGGGGGAATTTAGGGGCAAAAGGCTAGGTTAGGTGTCTTGGTAGAGTTGTAGTGCCAACCACCATCAATAAGTCATGGACATATGGAAACCCCATTTTAGATCCTCTATGTAGTGGTCTTAGCCAAACCCTAGCCTAGGGCTAATGGGTTTAGGGGACCACCTACAGGAGTCTCCCAAAAGTATCAAGGGACCAGAGCTTGGAAGCTTTAGGGTTGTGAGTGATTGTGAGTGTAAGTGATTGCAATTGAGTGCCTTAGCCCTAGACCAATACCCAGGGTCAACCTTAAGGTCAAGCAATTTTAAGGGTAACTCATCTTGAGTTCCCCTATAGTGACTCCACCTACTAAGTGCTAGAGGTCAGGACCAATATATGAAACTTCAAGTTGAGTAAAGAAGAGTGTAGAATTTCTAATTGTGAGGGTTCCTTGTCTAGTTTTCTAAGAATAGTCAATAGGAAAGTCCTATGGCTATACCTTAGGCTACTAAAGAGGAAAATTAAACCTCAACCAAAAGTGAGGTCAACAAGAATATAGGTATATTTAATATTATATTTGTTTTATGCAACTATCTATCACCTAAAAGCTTCTAACATAAACAAATCATGGATTATATTTTCTTAAAAGTTGCATTACCGCCAATACTATTTCGCAATAGCCAACCAGACAATGTGAGCGTACTCTAGTTGTGAGTGAGGTCACCGCTCTCACGAGTCTTAATTTCACTTACAATAGATTTTAAAATAACATATTGCCACTCAAGTTATGTCAATTAAGCGAAAGAGATATTACTCATCACATTAAAAATAAAAACAATTCTATCATAAAATAAATTTTCATTAAATATAAAAACAATTCTATCATAAAATAAATTTTCCTACACATGCCACTATTTCATATCAAACAAAAAGAGTAAGGAAAACTACTTACAAAGCATGGATAAAACACAACAAAAAACTTTATTTAAATTAGAGAAAATCTATTAGAAAGTGTTTACAATAATTACAAGTTAATGAAGAACATAATACTTAGTTTTTCCCCCTGAAAGAAAGATGAAAATTCTCTCCAACAAAGTCTCCTACCGATTAATGTGCCACTCATACTTCTTTAATCATATCTCTCAAAATCCCTTACCAATCTCTCCAGAAAATGGAAAAATCTACATCTCCATAAAATCACACAAAATTCTCTCTAAAATCCTTCTAAAACTCCTCCTAAAATACCTTATAATTACTTCTCATGAAGGCGCCAACCTCTATTTAAAAAGACGCAAAGACCCCATCCTTTCTCCAAGAGACACATATCTTCATTCAAAAGACGCACCCTTTCACTCCAAGAGACACATCTCTTCATCATAGAGTCTTTTCAAGTGTATAGATTCATTTAACCACAGCATGGGGCGTGCAAACCATCCAGAAGCTTCCAAAACGTCCAACAACTACAAAAAACCGTCCAAACCCACCCCTATACGGTTTTTTGGCACCTAGTCTCCATTTTTGGCACTTAGCCACCATTTTCTCATCATCACTGGTGCCTAGGTGCCACCTAGCAGGCAGCTCCGTCGTTTTTCCCCGCTTTGCTTCATTCCAACTTTGTTTTGGCTCGTTTGCTTCGTTGCGCTCCAAATTGCTATACCTACAAGATATACATGAAAGTAAAATGTATTTAAATTGTAGTTTCATTCAAAAATATGTAATAAATGTAAAAGAGATTAAGCATAGAAAGACAGATCAAAATGTGTCAGGTTAGACTTTTCTTCCTTGCTCAATTTGACTCCAAATGACACCGTTTATGCTTCATTTTTGTTAAAACTTCATTTCTTGTACCTAAAGACAAAAACATGGAAAGTTCCTTCCTTTAAAGTATAATATTATTAAAAATGTACAAAAAATGATCATGAAATGTACACTAAAAATAAGTAATTTTCATGTGGATCAATACTCCCAAACTTAAACGTTACTTGTCCTCAAGTAACAATATAACTTTAAAAACTAAAATTGTTAACCTGTCATAGTGGGTTTACTTTTTAGATAACTAAAAATTTGTTTTATAAATGTTATATTCCAACTTAAGAAGAATTACTGGTAAAGCATATGATATTTAAGGTATCAAAACACTTAGTAAAAAATTTAAGAATACTAATTTTCAATTTAATTCTTATAAAATTGAAATATCCCCAAACTTTAGATTTTTAGAAAAAATATTAATTTCAAAATTTATGACATATATATTGAAAATAATTTATACTTCTACTTTTAGAAATTAAGGAAAGGTTTGATCTTAAGTTTTCTTCCTTAAAAAGATTCAAGTGAAACAAATTTTCAGTTAAGTTCTTTTCCTCAAGCATCTCCTCCCTTTTTCATACTTTTCTTTTCATTTTTTTCTTTTTTTTTCTTTTTCTTTTTCTTGTTTTTTTTCATTATTATTTTAATCCTTAAATTTTCTTTGGGCGAGGACTACTATATCTGGATAGACCTTTAATGATTTTGAATTTCACTATCCCTTTTCTAAAGTTAAAAATTTATTTTCTTTCCTTAATATAAAATCTAGTATCAATTTTTGAAATTCATATAATCTAAATTCTTTAAAAAGTATTATTCTAAAAATCTTTAATTTTCCAAAAATACAATTTTTCCTACCATAAATTATAAAATCAATTCCCTAATATTTTCTACTAAATATCTAAACTTTAGTTTCATCCTTTTTACTAAATTTTCTACTAAGTTCTTTTATATCATTCTTAAAATCAAAGGTTACTCTCTTAAAGATAGCACCACATACCACATGACATTTAACGAGTGATATCAAATTAAATATAGGCTACTAAGGACAAATAAAGTTAAGTTTTAAAAATGATTTTTCATCCCCACCCACAAACTTGATTTTTTAAATAGTTTAAAACATTACGGTACATATTAAGTATGAAGAAAGATAAATTTACTAGAATTATCCATCACATGGCTCCAAACATAAAAACAATTCTGATACAAGTAGTAAAAATAGGTCTGTTTAGTGGTAAATCTCAATTCAATATGTATAGCATGAAAATTACAAAGTAAAAGACTACTCTAAAACACAGGCAATACTATATAAATTGGAACAAATAAAAAAAAAAAATTAAAAAGGTCCCCCCCCCCCCCCAAACTTGATTTTTAACATGTATAATGATGCGGGAGTAGATTTAGTGTGTAAATTTTGCAAATATTTTTCAATAGTATAAAATTAAACATGGCAGATATATAATAAATATGTAATATAATACCAAAAAAATACCTTTTATGAAAATATTTTATCTTATAAAACTCTTTTTAAACTGCCAAATTCTTGTTAAAATCAATGCAAGTATATGTATCGCTCAAATAAAGGGCTCTAATGGAGTCTTAGATATCAATCCTACATGGAAGTTGGAAAGTCCTTTAAATAAGTTTTTTAAATTATTTTATAATTAAAAATACAAAAAACATAAGTAAAGTGTGAAGTTTGAATATTAACTACTATGGCAAATGCTATATAAAATGCAGTTGAAAAACAAAGTTAACTAACTAAGAACTAACTTTTAAAAGTAAAATTACGAAAACTAAACAAAGTTTTTGTTTTGACGGAAAGTTTAAATTTAAGAAAGCATCCTTCCAATTTACAATGAGTATATGGATTGTGAAGAAATTGAAATCATTTGAAAATGTATATAAAACTCTTTTTTGCTAAATAGGAGCAATCATATTCTTTACCCTCTTCTAAGTGTTATAAAGAACTTTTATTATTCCAGAGTTTGATCACTATTTCTATGGTTATGTTGGGAGGATACCAACTGCCACTCTAGAGCTCCCACTACTCTCTCACCTGAGGGTTTAGGGTTATAGTAATCAAACTAAGAATTATTTGAGTGACTTTCTTTCTCAAGCATAGTTTCAAAAGAGTTAGTGTCAACCAAATGTCCAAATGAATTATCTTCATTGAAAATAGGTTCTTGAGGTTGACACATCCCATAATGATCCAACTTTCTTAAAATATTTGCAACTTGAGATGTTATAATATTCAACATATCATCTTCATAATAAATCATCATTTCTATAACAGCTTTTGAAAATCTTTTTAGTTTCCTAATCTTCCTAACAGTTCTATCTATTTCTGAGTAGTATGATTTAAGGTCTACAGCTCGTGAACTACACATACAAATCTAGAGACTTAACTAATAGAATAGATATCAAGTGTGTGAAACACTCAAAAATATTTTTGGCAGTTTTAAATTTTCTTATATTTTTAAAATAAACACACAATAATTAAATACACTATATAATAACACTGAAATTTCCAAATCTAAGTCTTACAGGTTCAACTAAAAATTCTCCTAAAGTTTTTACCGAAGCTTCGCCGGCAACAACACCAAAAACTTGACTCGACTCGCAATTATGCAGTAATTTAGCTTCCAAAAGATGACCAAAAAATTGACCCAAACTAATATTTTGAGGCTACTATGCAAAATCAAATTATTATAAAATTAATAAAATCGATTACACACAAGGGATACTACGCAAGTATACATATCGTTTCAAGCAATCTAGGATTTTCTTTTAAAACCCAGATTATCGATCTCACAGAGAAGTGAGGAAAGAAATCCCTTAGGCTAATCCTAGTCTACTATTATTAGGCCTTAATTAGAAATGTCGATTAAAGTGGTTTTTCTAACAACTACTACTAAATGAAAATCTTAATTCTAAGGACAAATTATATGGATTAATTGGTTTAGAGAATTTTGAGATGTTAAAGACTACCTTTCTCATGCAATGACTTAGATAATGTGAAGGAATAAAATGCATAAAATTTAATGAAATAGTGACAAATAGGAGCATACATATTCTTTAATTCTTTTAATTATGCAAATAATATAGGTTAATCTAAAGTTGGTGTCATGTATAGTAGTGTTTGGTAGATTCTGGTCTCTCACTCTTAGATTACCCGTTGTGCCCTCACTAAGGACCTACCAGTGACCCTTAGTTCCAAACTCTAGACCAAATTGATAAAATAATATAAATTCTCTCATCAAATCTTATCTCCCTATTTATTTGCACTCTCCCTCAGATGATCTCCACTGCTCTTTCCAATGTGAAATGTGGTACTCACTATTTGGAGAAATCTTAGCCCTCTCAGGTTTATAGGTTTCTCAAAAAGTTTTAACAATACAAGTGATCAGTTTGCAAAATAAATTAAGGGCCAGTGAAAATACCATCACATTTATCAAATGAGAGAATTTCTAACAAAATCTAACTTCATAAAAATGCAATCAATTCATTGCAAAAGAAAATTAAAATGAAGATAACGACATAAGCAATAAAAGAATTGACAGAATTATGTAATAAACTAAGTGCAAAAAAGGAATATATGTCTAACTACCCTCTTTCGAGAATATAGGTTTTCTTAGTATTTGATCCCAATTTCTGGTACGATAGTATTACAATGTATGTGCGGTTAAATTCTTGATTATCTTTATTTTGTATTTCTTCCTTACAACGGTGCCTAAAACTTGGTTCCGAAACAAGTAAGAGAGCAACTATTATATTTAAATATTAGGATACTATGTAAGTATACGTATCGTTTTCAAGTAATACATGACTTTTTGATTAAGCCTTGAAATATCGAGCCCACTGGGGGAACTGCAAACTTTTAAGAAGAAATTAAATACCTAATTCTACTTTGAAAAGGTGTCTTACTCAAACAATAGAAATTATGGTAGTAATGAAAGTTGAATTCTTTTTGGTAATATTTGATAAATGAAAATAAAATAAATAATTTTTTTTGGTAATTTTGATAATTGAAAATATGTAAAAACTAACTAAACTTAACTAGAATTTTGTAAAATGAAAACAATACAAATAAAATATCTTTTTCCTTATCGTGTATCAATAATAACTATAGGAATTCTATTGTGGAAGTATTAAAATTGTGTTGTATTAAATTAGAGCAATATTATTCTTTAAGATAGGAATTCAAAGTTTCTAATGATGCTTGATATTCTATTATTTGGCCTAATGAATTTTCTTCAATCATGGAGATCGGTTGAGAAAAATTCATTCCAAATTGGTCTAACTTCCTTAATTGGTCTAACATTCCAAATTGGTCTAACTTCCTTGAAATTGCAGCAACTTCCTTGAAATTGCAGCAACTTGATTTGCTAATGAAGTAAATATATCATATTCATTAATAGTAGATACTTTCTTAGGATTCATCCTCTCAAAAGGCCATTAAAAATTATTGGTAGTCATTTCTTCATCAATTAAAGCATAAACAATTAAAGCATAAACATCATGAAATGGTTTTGAAATCAATGAACCACCAGCAGCGGCATCGATAATAGTTCTAAGAGACCACGCTAATCCATTTTTAAAGGTTTTAATTATTAACCAATCTAGTATAGCATGGTGTGGATACTTTCTTAAGAGTTTTTTAAATCATTTCTATGCTTCATAAATAGATTCCCCTTCAAACTGATTAAGAGATGTAATATGATTTTCTAAGCTTCGCAGTCTTTGATGGTGGAAAATATTTAGCAAGGAATTTTGGTGCTAAATCACCCCAAGTTCTTATAGATCCGTTGCAAAAACTACAAATTTAGAAGATGTCATGTCATCTTAGCTTTATCCCTCATTGAGAAAGAAAATAATTTAAGTCTTATGACATCATCTAATAGACATCATCTAATACACCATTTGACATCATCTAATACACCATTGTATTTAAATGTAGAGCACAATTCTAGAAAATTGGCAAGATGTAAATTTGGACCCCAAACTGATTAGCCCCCAAACTGATTAGTTGATATCATTTGGATAATACCAGGTTTAAGTTCAAATGAATTAGCAACTATAGTATATTTTTGAATACTACAATGAAGTTCATCTATAATAGGGTTCATATAATCTCGTAAGGGTCTATATTCTTGATGAATTTTAGCATTTCGAACATTTTGGTTTGCCATTTCAGAAAATTTTTTTATATTTTTCAAAATTTTTAATTTTTTTGGTTTTTCTAATTTTTTAACAGTTCTCTCTAATTCAGAATTGTAAGGTAGTAGTCCTTCAGAACCTGAACTATGCATACACCAACATAAAATAAAATACTACAATAAGATATTCCTATAATAACTTTTAAAGTTTAAATAAGGCTTTCTAAAATAGAAATTTTGCTTTCAATAAATTTTTGAAATTTTCCCCGGCAACGCCGCTGGAATTCAAGGTGTCTATGGTAGGTGATCCTGACTGTTTATATGTAACAGTATAACAATGTCTTTGATAATATTTTTCACATATGTTTCCTTACTTTGCGACAGAACCAAAAACTTGATCCTTGAGAAAATAAGAATTTAACTTTTTAATTTATATATTTATATATATATTGGGATACTATGTAAGTATATGTATCGTTATCAAGTAATATAGGACTTTTTGATTAAGACATGAATATCGAACCCACAAAGAAAATAATCAATATGCACTATTTATCAACAAACCTTCTATTTTAAAAAAAATAATTATTTAAACTATAGATTTTTTCAAAGTAGGTAAAATTCAATTATTTTTGGTATTTTTTATACTTTGACAAAACAATAAAACGTCTAAAGATAACTTGAGCTTATTTAAAATAAAAGTACTTGATATGAAAAAATCCTTCTCCTTATCATGGGCTATGAATCAGTAATAAGCATAGGAATTTTGTTGTGGAAGTATGCAAATTGTGTTATTCCAAATAGTAGCAATGATATTCTTTACCCTTACTAGAGATGGTATAATGAACATTGGCTAATTTAAAGTTTAAATAGTTTTGAAGACCGACTAGGAGGGGGAATATACTAGCTCTCAGTCTAGAGTTCCCTCGATTCCCTCCATCTGCGGGCTAACATCTCGTATGAGAACCTAAAATAATAAACCAAATTAGGCGCTTTAACCTATCACTTTAAAGTCCTCTAATTCTATAATTCTACACCCTTCAAATATTATTTTCCTATTTATTTGCACTAAATAATATGAATTAAATTCTCATTCATACAATCTCATATGATTCTTTCCAATTGTGGACTAAAACAATACCAACCCGATTCTTATAGGTTCTCATAACAAATTTTAACATCTAGATAGGCCAAATTAGGAAGTAAATGAAGTACATCGATTTAAATCATCACAACTTCTTCCAATATTAAAGATCGATACTTTCCACAACTTCCATCCAACACTTTAATTACTTATCATTTTAAGGAGAAAGATAAAGAAAATTACTCAGAATCCATGGAGAAAACAAAATCACAATTTAGTTTAAAAGTAGAAATCATTGTCAAACCAACAAGAAGTCTCGATTAAAATCAAAAGTAGTTTAAAAATAAAAGATAAAAACTTATCTCAAATCCTCCACTAAACTCTTGAAGTTTCTTTGAATCTCTTCTCTTTTATAACACTCTTGACTCTCACCATAAAACTAAATAAAAAAAGAATAAAGTAAATTTTTGATGCCTGAAAATCTCTCCAAAACTATCTCTCAAAACTCCCCCTTTTCAGCACTTTTCAGAACCTTCAAGCACACTTCAAAAAGTCTCAACTTTCTTCTTTTATATATCTCCAAGAGGTGCCTTGATAACTCTTCAAAATGTATCCCAATTCGATGTATTCTCCAAAACATGCCTCCTTTCATAAGTCTTCTAACCATATTTTTTGTTTCTAGTGGACATAACCACCTTCTTTGGCAAATAGGTGCCTCAAATGTCCCTTCAAAATTCAACAAAATGAAGTAAACTGTCACATAACTGCCTCTGGCGTTTAAGCGCGGCGCCTCTGGCGTTTAAGCGCGGCGCTCTGGCACTTAAGCGGGGCCTTCTTTGTTTTACCGACGCGTAAGCGCTGGATCTGGCGCTTAGGCACCAAAATACTTTTGCACAATTCTCATATTTTTTCTCCAAATTAGATCCATTTCACTCCCTTTAGTATTTTTCACCTTCTTACTTGTACCTGAAAGAAAAACACACAAATACCTTCCATTAAAGCGCAATATCTCAAAAATAGGTTTAAAAATGTGTCTAAAAATACTTTATTTTTTAGGTGTATCAATGACATGAAACTTAGTGGTTGCTACTAGATCACTGACCTTCAGTAGTAGCGTTATCAATCCAAGTTCCCTTTCTCCTTCCTCATTCACTCCTCTAAACATCACTTTATTGGTGGTAAGCTCTATAACCTTGATATTCAAATATGCTAATGTTCGTAGACTCATTAGGCTGAGTAATGCTCCTGGATCTACTATGATTCTAGAAAGCACAAATCAGCCCATGTTGATAGAAATTCCAGTGGTACTCAGTAGCAAGTCTTCATCAGTGAAGGTTATACTAGGTTGTTCCTTTAGTGAACAAACTTCATCTGAGGGTGTGCTAGCCAATTATGCTAAGCAAATTTCTGGATCAAGTAGAGCCACGATCAATGCTTCTCCCATATCCCTTGACAGGATCAGAGCGTCGCACAAGCATAGCTTGGTTAGAAATTTCCTACGAGCTATTACATTATAATCCATTTTGTTTAAGCCTCCAATTTTTTTCATGAGCAAGTGTTTCTTCCATCAACGAAGGTGGCCCTTCTTGAGTAAATACTTATTTTCCTTCTTCCATTTGAGTCATTCTCAGGGGTAACACTTTCCCACTCCTCAAATTCACTTTTGTTATCTCTTCCATCTTTTGAGTTGGACTCAAAGGTTCTTCACCTAACATCATGGCTGATTTTTTTAGCATCAATTTTGAATCTAAAAAGTTCAATTTGACTATAATCTGCATTCCTTGGCACTCGAGGACTGGTCCTTCACTTCCTGAACTTTCATAACCAGTGTTGTCGACATGCTCTTCATTTTTGTTAATGTTCCCATCGAGATTTAGTATATTTTGAAGATCATCTTAGGAATCAAAATCAGGGTTAAGCTGGTTGTACTCAGTTACAGTCAAAATGTAGCCAAAATCACTAGAGACAGTCAAAATGTAGCCAAAATCACAACTCTTACAATCATATGACCCTATAAGGCCGTAGAGATAATCTTACAGAGTTATTGATTTGAGGGATTTCTCCTCAAAATCTGAGATAAACAGTCTAACAGCGGCAACGCCTACCATACGGTTCGTGTTATCAAACCTTGCTTTGTCCATGATATCCTTCTTCTTTGTCTCCCGTTGCGGCGGCTTCTCTGGTGTGATCTCCAGCATTTGCTTGGTAGGTTGCAGACTCCGAGCGGCAATCGACATTAGACTTCTCTAAGTTTGATACAATATCTTCTTAGAGGATCTGGTCCAAACTTTGCTCCATCCATCCTCATCTGCATACAAATCTATTGCAGTAATTGGCTCGGTTGAAATCATATTTAAAGAACCTCATTCAAGTTAATTTAAATATGTTTTTGGAATCATTATATTTCTATTTTTGAAATTCATGTTGAGCCATTCCTTGAAGCTAGAGTAGCTCTTTATGGTGTTTCCAAGTAATATGTGATGGGGGAAATAGCTGGGGTGATCATTCTTGTCAACCTTCTCTGGCTTCTTGTACTCATGCAATATGATCCCAAGCTTCTTTATTAAGTTTTGGACCATCTTCGCTACAGCTTGATCCTTAAAGTAGTATACTCTATTCAATCATTCTACTATCGACAGACCCTACCTTCCATTGGTTTTGTATGGCCTCTATTGAAATGATTGTTGTTTGAGTTGACTGTACTATTGACCATATTATTACAGGAACTGATAGTACTGCACTGGATACTGGTAATCCTGACAAGACTGCTAGGTCTAAATCCTCAGTGGCTACTTACCTTTGTCGATCATTGTCACTGTCTCAGATTTCTTTTAGAATTCCTTGACCGGTCTAGACTTTTCAAACTTTTCTAAACACTTTATATGTTTAACTTTCTTATGTAAGTTGTTGGCTTAACTGAGTAGCTTCTCAAACAGCTTAATCAGAATTCTCTTAAGCATAAAAGCTACTAGACCATGGATACTCCTAAGTACAATCTCAATCTCATGTTGCTCCTGAAGCTGAGGCTCACACTTCATGCTTAAGATGTGATCCCTAAAAGACTACTCAGAAACTGGTAGAATAATAATGCTTCATTACCCCCTGCATTTTAGAAACATGCCCAGAAGTGTGCAATGTGCTATCGGAGATTTTTTGTTCCATAAAAAATTTTGACGTTGGCAGTACAAAGCCCTTGGGATATGGTACGACATCAAATTTTTCTGAGTAAAGTCTGTCCTTTGAAATTGATGCACCTCCTTCAACTTGGGATAAGGCTTTCCTCATTTTTTGTTCAACTATCTATTTGATATCTTTTTCTAATATCAAAGATTGGGTTGAATCCTTCTTTAGTGGCTCAACTTTGTTAAAGGAAATGACTTCTTTCCTTTCATCTAAAATGTGTATAATCTTAGGTAGGTTCATGATAAACCAAAATAATGTGTTAATTTAAGTATACATTTTATGCTTATTTTTTGTCATATTGCACTTTAAACAAGGGTATTTTCATGTTTTTGTTGCAAGTATATCAATTATAGGCATTTGGATCAAAAACAGCAAAAAAGACAAAATTTGGAGCCAAAATAGCAAATTTTGTGAATCTGGAGCCAAATTGACGCCTGAAGTGCCACTTTACAGAGAACTAGCACCTGAAGCATCATTTTAAAAGAGAGGTGGGACCTGAAGCTTCAGAATTAGTGGCTAAAGCGCCAAATCGGCACCTGAAGCACCAAAACCCAAAAAAGCATGGTCTTAAGCAACTTGGTGTTTGAAGCGCTAGAATCAGCACCTGAGGCGCCGGAGATGACTTTTTATGAATTAAGGCGAGTTAAGAAAATTTTTCCTAAATTTTGAAGGTTCCACATATTCTAAACACCTCATGGCGTGATTCAATGCATCTAGACACTTCAAAAGGTTCTTTTATAAAGGGATATGTCTCTTGGATAAGTAGACATGTCTTTTGGAATTTAACAGGTTTAGCTTTTGGATTGAATTTTGGTGGGAATTTTGAATTCTTTTTGGAGGGAGGCAGCCTCAAATAAAAGAGAGGGAAGTCTGAGGTTGAAGGTGGTTATGTGAGAGAGGTTTGAAAGAGAGGTTTGGAGAGAGAGAGAGAAGGTGAGAGATTTTCTTCAAGGATTCTAAGAGGAGAGAGAAGGTGAGAGATTTCTTCTTCATTACATTTCCAAGAGAGAATTGAGAATGCTTGTAAAGAGGGAAAGTGTTGAAGAGAACTTCTAGGGATTTGTTTGGGAAGGATTGTGAGATAAGTTGTGTCTTTTATTTTTTTGTTTTGTAAACTTGTTTTTATATATGGAATCTGTGTTTTGTCGTATCTTTCTCATGAATTCTGAGTAGTCTTCTGTATCCTTATCCTTACTCTGAGATATGATTTTGTGAAGAATTGATATTGTTTTATATGGTTTTAAATATTAAAATTTGTGATGATTTGAACTCTGATCTTCATTTACTTTTTGATCCAGCTAATTGGAATGTTAAAATGTGTTGAGAAACATATGATCTGAAAAGACTATGATTTCTACATCATGGTGAGAGTCACATTCGATTCAATGGGAGAGGATGTCTTTCATGGGGTTGAGTGCAAATAAATAGAGAAATATACTTCATTAGATGCAGAATTGGAGATTTCTTCATAATCCATATACTCATTGTAAAGGGAAAAGATATTTTTTTAAATTTAAACTCTTCATCTCAAAAACTTTGTTTAGTTCTCATAAGTTTACCTTTAAAGTTTAGCAATTAATTTAATTAACTTTGTTCTTTTAAGTGCATTTTATTTAGCATACACTAAATTACTTTAGATTTAAATTTTGTACTTTAGTTTTGTAGTTTAAATTGTATTTTATATTATAATCATAGGAATTTATTCATAAGCATTTCCAACTTCCTTGTGGCATCGATATCTAGGACTCCATTAAAGCTCTTTATTACTTGAGTGATATGTATACTTGCGTTATTATTATAGATTTCATTGTTTAAAGATTTTAAAAGATAAAATTATTTTTACTAAAGTTATTTTTTTATTTAAATTACTTATTTTTTATTAGCACTATCGTGTGTGTGTTTTGTAATATTGAAAACTATTTACAAAAATAGCATATAAAAATTGCACATCAAGTTCTTGACATCGTTGTCGGGGAAGTAACGGAAAGTATTGGTAACTTATTTTATAATTTAAAAAGATTTTATTTGAACTGAAAAGCTATTAGTAGTTTACATTGAACATTTTCATATTTTAGTGTGTTTGCCTATTTTAATTTTTTATTGTGTTTGTTTATGCGTAGTTTAAGATTTGAAAATTTAGTACTTTACAATTTTGAGTTGAAAGAACAATTAGAAAAATTTAAAAACTGTAAAAAGAGAGAGATAATTCTAGCAGAATGGCTTGCAACTCAAGTAATTGTGGAAATAAACATCATCAAAGACCTTTAAGAGATTATTCTAATCCTACAGTATATGAAATTCATTTAAGTATTCAAAACTCTATTGTAGCTGCCAATTCATTTGAGCTCATTTGAGCTTATTTGAGCTTAAACCTACTACTATCCAAATGGTACAAAACAATCAATTTGGGGGAACACCAACTGAAGATCCTAACTTACACCTTACTAGTTTTCTAATGTGTGCTACATTTAATTATGATGGAATGTTGAATGATACTGTCAGACTTAAATTTTTTCCTTTTTCACTAATGGATAAAACTAAGATGTGGTTAAACTCGTTAGCACCTGGATCTATTAGAACATGAGGAGACTTATCACAAAATTTTTTTTTCTAAATATTTCCTACCTTCAAATACTGCTAATCTTAGAAATGATATTACATGATTTTGTCAGTTTGAAGAGGAATCAATTTATGAAGCATGAGAAAGATTCGAAGATCTCATCAGGAAATGTCCACACCATGTGTCGCCAGATTGGTTAATAGTCAAACTTTTTATAATGGATTGGTTGGATCTCTTAGATCAATAATTGACGCTACTATTGGTGGATCAGTAATGTCGAAACCATATGTCGAAGCCTATTCTTTAATTGAAGAGATGACTACTAGTATTTTCAATAGCCATCTGAAAGGGTAAATCCAAAAAGAGTAGCTAGTATTCATTATTCTGATGCAATATCTATATTGACTACCCAAATAGCTATTTTATTAGAAAAGATAAATCAATATGGAATGAATTATTCTCAGACACCACCTGTGCTTGAGGAAAACCTTGAGGAAAACCTGTGCTTGAGGAAAACTCATTGGGACAAATGATAGAATCACAATCTTCTTATGAGACTTTAAATGCAATAAATAATCATTCTAAAAATCCTTATGTCAATTACTATAATCCTGGTTGGGAAAAAAATCCAAATTTTTGTTGGAGTAACAATAACTCAAACGCTGCAAATCCATAATGGGAAACAATGTTGCAAACCCATTGGGAAACTCCAACAATCAAGGAAATCCAACATATAAACCTTATTACCCTCCAGGCTTTAATAGTAATTTGCAGAGTAAGGAGAAAAAATTATGAATTTAAGAATAAATATTACAAATAGGTAGTCAATTACAAAGTCAAAGAGCTTCAATTAAAAACATGGAAAATTAGTCATGATGTATTGCTACTGCACTTAGTAATAGACCTTCAGGAATTTCGGCTAATGTTGAAATAAATCCTAAAGATCAAAATAAAGAGAAAATTAAGGCTATTCAAGTGAGAAGCGGAAAAAAATTGGAAACCAAAGTTCAAAAAGAAAGAAGTTAAAGTTGAGAAAGATGGAGAGGAAAAATAAAATTCTAGTAAAGATTTTCATTTTGAGTCAGAATGTCCTATCAAACTAATGAAAATCACAGTAAAAAGACCACCACCTCCATTTCGAAAAAAGCCCACCACCTCCATTTCCTCAAAGATTGAAGCAGAAAAATAGAGATAACCAAGGTTCAAAATTCTTGGAAATATTGAGGAAATTAATGATAAACATTCTATTTATTGAAGCATTGGAAGAAATGCCAAGTTATGTGAAGTTCATGAATGATATACTTAATAAGAAAAAAAAATTTATAGATAATGAGACTATTGCACTCAGTGAGGAGTGTAGTGCTATAATTCAGAAAAAGCTTCCTGAATAACTTAAAGATCCTGAAATTTTTACTATTCCTTGTGCTATTGGCAAAATATTTTTTGGAAAAGCTTAATGTGATTTAGGAGCCAGTATTAATCTTATGCCTTTATCAATTTTCAAAAGGTTGGGTTTAGGAGATATTTCACCTACAAATGTAACTCTTTAGTTAACTGATCATTTGATTACCTATCCTAAAATAGTTATAGAAGATGTTTTGGTAAAGTTAATATAAATATTTTTCTTGTGAATTTTATTGTATTAGATATGGAGGAAGATAAAGAAATTTCTATCATTATAGGAAGACCATTTCTTGCCACTGGAAGAGCTTTGATAGATGTGCAGAAAGGAGAACTAACTATGAGAGTTAGTGATCAAAAGGTTGTCGTTAATATTGCAAAATGAATGAGATAAGCTGCAAAAGAGCAAGAAATTGAATGCTTCAGAATGGATATAAATGAATATTTAAGCCATAAATATTTCATGAAGACATTTGAAAAGAAATTTAAAAAAGAAAATTTGGAAGATGAGGATAAAATTCAAGATGAATCTATCAAAGTGAGTAATGAAGACTTGGATTATATTCAACAATAATTTGAACTATTAGAACCTATAGATAACAACAAGAACTTTATTTGAACTATTGAGCAACCTTCTA
Organism: Phalaenopsis equestris; assembly: GCF_001263595.1. NCBI lineage: Eukaryota > Viridiplantae > Streptophyta > Magnoliopsida > Asparagales > Orchidaceae > Phalaenopsis > Phalaenopsis equestris. The sequence goes on along the minus strand of NW_018238194.1, from coordinate 596,105 downwards.
AACTAGAAATGAAAACACTTCCTACACATTTAAAGTTTGCATTTTTAGGAAATTTATCCACATTACCTATTATTATATCCTCATAATTAACTGATACGCAAGAACAAAAGTTATTGGAAACTTTAAGAAGATAAAAGAAAACCTTTGGATGGACATTAGCTGATATTAAAGAAATCAGTCCTTCAATTTGTATTCATAGAATTTTATTGAAAAATCATCATGAACCAAGAGCTAATCCTTAAAGGAGAATGAACCCTATGATAAAAGAAGTTGTCAAGAAAGAGATTTTAAAATGGTTAGATTCTGAAAATGGTTAGATTCTTAAAATGGTTAGATTCTGGAATAATATATCCTATTTGAGACAGTGCTTGGGTGAGTCTAATTCACTATGTTCCAAAGAAAGGAAGTGTGATTGTGGTGACAAATGAGAATAATGAATTAATACCAACTAGAAAAGTCACAGGATGGTGAATCTGCATAGACTATAGAAATTAAATTTGTCCACCAGAAAGGATTAGTTTTGCTTCACCATTTTTGGATCAGATGTTGGATAGACCGGCTGGGCACATATATTTTTGCTTTCTAGATGGATATATCAGTTATCATCAAATACATATTGCTCTAGAGGATCAAGAAAAAACAATGTTTACTAGTCCTTATGGAACTTTTGCTTTTTGGTAAATACCATTTGGGTTATGTAATGCACCTGCAACATTTCAAAGATGTGTGATGTTGTTTTTCAGTGATTTAATTGAAAAAGGGATTGAAGTCTTTATGGACTACTTTTCTATTTTTGGAACTTCATTTGAATTTTTTTTAAATCATTTAGAGAAAGATCTAGAACGATGTAAAAAGATGAATCTAGTACTAAACTGGGAAAAATGTCAATTTATGGTTGTAGTAGGAAATGTACTTGTGCATAAAATTTTAGAAAATGACATGGAAATAGATTTTGCAAAAATGCAAGTTATATCTAACCTACCTCCACCTAGTACTATAACAGAAGTTAAAATTTTTTTAGGACATGTTGGATTTTACAGGCGATATATTAAAGATTTTTCAAAAATTGTAAAGCCTTTATCCAACTTTTGAAAAAGATACATAATTTGATTTTAATCAAGTGTGCTTTAAAGCCTTTGAAACATTGAAGGAAAAATTGATCACTGCTCCTATAATTATTTTACTTGATTGGGGAAAATTTTTTGAATTAATATGTGATTCCATAGATTATGCAATTGGAACTATTTTAGGGCAGAGATATGAATTTTTTTTTAAAGTTATATACTATGCTAATAAGACTCTTAATAATGCTCAAATTAATTACACCACTACTGAAAGAGAGTTACTAGCAATTGTTTAAGTTTTAAAGAAGTTTAGGTCATATCTCATTAGAGCTAAATTTTGTTATGCATACGGACCACTTGGCTATTAAATATTTGATGCAAAGATGGATGTGAAACCAATATTAATTACATGGGTAATTCTGATGCAAGAGTTTGATTTTGTAGTAGTCAATAGGAAATTGACTGATAATCAAATTGCTAATCATCTATTTAGGCTAGAACAGAAAGAAACGCTTGATTTAGAAAAAGAAATTAATGAAACTTTTTTTTATGAACAACTTTATGCTGTTAAAGGATGGGAAATACCATGATATGCTAAAATTGTGAACTACATTGTTAGTGGTGTTTTACCAAATGAACTTACAAAAAAAAAGAAAAAAAAATTCATTCATGATGCAAAATCTTACTTTTAAGATAACCCATATTTGTACAAATAATGTAAAGATATAATTATGGCAAGATGTGTGCCTTATAAAGAAATTCAAGAAATTATCAAATTCGTGCCTTATAAAGAAATTCAAGAAATTATCTAAAAATGTCATGATTCTGAATTTGGAGGTCATTTTGGGAATGATAGAACTGTTCATAATATTTTATAATTTGGATTTTATTGGCCTACTCTATTGAGAGATGTTAATATATATATAAAAACATATGATTGGTGTCAGAGAGTAGGTAATATTTAAAAAAATAAAACGCCTCTAAATTTTAACCTAGAAATTGAAATCTTTTATGCATAGGGATTGTATTTTATGGTCTCATTTATACCTTCATTTGGAAATGTATATATATTGATTGTAGTGGATTAAGTGTCAAAATGGATAGAAGCAATCACTTTACCTCAATGTGATTCTCGGAGTGTTTCAAATTTTTTATTCAAAAATATTTTTACATGATATGGAATGCCAAGAATGATCATCACTGATGGAGGATCTCATTTTAAGAATGCAAGAATTGCTAAGCTGGTGGAAAATATAATATTATGCGTAGGATTTCATCTGCTTATCATCCCCAGACTAGTGATTTAGCTGAAGTATCTAATCATGAAATCAAAGGAATTTTGGAAAAAATTATAAATCCTAATAAAATGGATTGGTCTGCTAGATTAGATAATGCATTATGGGCATACAGGCCAGCTTATAAGACACCAATAGGAATGACCCTATATAGATTAATTTTTGGGAAGATTTGTCACTTACCTGTAAAATTGGAGTATAAAGCCTATTGGGCTATTAAGGAGTTCAATTTCAATTTAAAAGTTGCTAGTGAGAAAAAAATATTGCAATTGAATGAGCTTGAGGAAATTAGGAATAAATCTTATAGTAATGCTAGGATTTAAAAGGATAAAATGAAAGAATGGCACGATCAAAAGATAATAAAAAAGAAATTTGAACTTGGACAAGAAGTTTTATTATATAATACAAGATTGAAATTTTTTCCTTGATAACTGAAGTGTAGGTGGAAAGGGTCATTCACAATTGTAAAAGTCTATCTCTATGGAGCTGTTAATATTGAGGATCCCAAGACTGGAAAGATATTTAAAGTAAACGGGCTGAAAACATATTTTGATAGTCAAAGACCAACTTCAAAAGAGATTTTAATGTTGGTTCACAAAGAGTAAAGACTGGGAATGTCGAGCTGACAACATTAAACCAAGCACTATAGGAAAGAATGAAAGAATGGCATGATCGAAAGATAATAAAAAAGGAATTTCAACCTTGATAGGAAGTTTTATTATACAATGCAGGATTAAAATTATTTCCTAGAAAACTGAAGTCTAGGTGGAAAGGGCCATTCAGAACTATTAAAGTGCATCCCTATGGAGAAATTAATATTTAACATCCCAAGACTAGAAGGATATTTAAAGTGAATGGGATATAGATTGAAACCATATTTTGATGGACAAAGACCGATTTTTAAAGAGACTATAATCTTGGGTCACCCAGAATAAAGACTAATAATGTTGGGTTGACGACATTAAACCAAGCGCTTTGTGGGAGGCAACCAATATTTTATTATTGTTTATTTTTCTTTTACGTTTTTGTTCAAAATATTTAATATATATTTATATTTTTATGGATTCTTTGTATTTGAGAAACCTGAAATTAAGAAAATATGTAAAAACATCTTTTTTACCTAATTTTATGGATGATTTGAGAATTTTTTGGATCCAAATCGAGATGGTGAAAATTTTGGAACTTGCACCTGAAGCGTCACATTCCAGAGAGCTTGCACTTAAAGAGCTAGAATCGGCGCCTGAAGAGCCTCAGCAATGAAAAAGACTGAAAAACGTTTCAAAGGGCAGTTTTTGGCAGGTTCTTCTCCTTATAACTCCCAAAAATTGATTCCAAAGTCTATTTTAAGGGGGAAATCGAGGGAAGAGTCACCATTTTTCAAATCCTATGGTTTCCCACTCTAAAAATTCCATGGGATTTGAAATTTTCAACCAGAGAAAGTTCATCAGTTTTGATGCGTAGAAGTTACATGATCGAGTTCTTGTAAAGAATAGGCAAATCTAGGATAGAGGATTTATGAATCGAGGATTCAACACACAGAATAATTGAGTGGAAAATATTATTGCGCAGAGATGTTCGGAAGTGTTTTGCTACACTCCTGTCATTGTATTTGTCCCTATTGTGAAAGAGTTTCATGCAAATCTACATGGAATCAACCAAGGAATTGTATATGTGCAAGGCAGGTTTGTGCAATTCATTCCTTTAAGAATAAATGAAATGTTTAAGTTTGAAAGTGTTCTTATTTGCCACTATGCAAATTTTATCCCTACAATAGATAATATGATTGAACTCTATCGATACCTTACAGATGAAGATGCAAATTAGGAGGCCAGAGATGATGGAAATGTAGGTTTTTCTTTGTCATTGTTGAATCCTGCATCTGAGGCATGGCATGTCTTCATTGCATCAAAATTACTCCCCACTACCAAATTCAGTAAGGTAATTAAGGAGAGTGTTATTCTGAATTATAGTATTCAAACTGAAAAAACTGTTGAGATTGGTGCAATAATTGTGAAATTGGTTTTGGGTTTGATTATCAATGGATCTAATAGTGGACTATGACATCCATCCATTATTTTTGTATTATGCAATCAATCACAAGTAACTTATGAAAGTTGGGAGAAAGTGCTTCTTTCTTTGAATCCGATGGACCCAGAAGTCCATTGCAATTGTATTAGAATGGGATATGAGAATGATATGAATGTACTGATAGATCAAGAATCTCAGAATTCATCACATATTCAGCCTTAATTCAGTTTGAACGGACTTTTGAAAAGGATCAAGAAGATAAAGAAAGAGGTATAGAACCTTATGCATGCAATTGGGAATGTTTATGAAATGTTGAATCATCTGGATTGGAGACTGAAGGAACATTTTAAACATACTAGACGTATTGAAGATGATTTGGTATGTAAGTTCAATAAACATGCTTGGATTGGGGATGATTCAGCTGATGAATTTCCTTATCGACCTTTTTAAAATTTGTACGTGCATTACCAATCCATGGGAGAACGAGAGGAAAGAAGATGTTGAACTTATTTTATGCACAGAACGTTTTGTCTAGTACTATTTGTTTAAGTTATTATGTTGTTTTGGATTACATTACTTTCATTTTTGAACTCTATTTATGTTTGTGTTTGGTATTTCGATGTTCTAGGTTTCAATGTTAGGATGTTTGGTTTGGGGATGATTCAGCTGATGAATTTCCTTATCGACCTTATAGTTCAGCATGCCCGGAGTATAGCTAGTGGTGCTACAGCTACTGGTTTCGGTTACCCTGCCCTAATTTTCACTTTATGTGAACAATCAGGAGTAGAGTCTCATAGAAATGAGGAAAAGCTGCAGCCACTAGATCCTTTGGGAAAGCATACGATTCAAAGAGTTGAATCATTTGCTGAGTCTAGGAAAGGAGGTAGTGATAGACCCTCAACATCAACTGCAGGGGCATCTACTTCTCACACTGCTTCACTTGAAAATATTATGGAGTAGATTATAATTTAGCAAATGGATATTGTGAATATGGAGAATAGGATTGGAGGAATTGAAGCAAGAAATGCTTATAATGATGAGTATGAGTAGAGGGGAGCTCAGCATGACATAGCATATGAGGATGCTATGGTTAGATATCTTAGAGGTGAGTACAATGTAGAATTTCCAACTTGCCCCAACTTCTCTCCATAAGCTACAGATCATGATGATGAAGATGAAGAAGAAGAAGATGATGATCATGAGGAAGCTAATGATGATTGATTTTTTAGGAGTTTAGTTTATTATTTTGATTGATTGTTATTTGTTATCTTTTAAAATTATTGTAGTAAAAACATTTAATGTTGTGTTGCAGACCTAAATTATAATAGTAACTGTAGATTTTTACTTTTTCTGCATTTTTAGTATTTTTAGCTTTTATTTTTATTTTTAATTTTTAGTAAATCCTTTAAAATATATTATGTTTCATTTAATGCTTTAAAGCCTGTAAGAATTTTTAAAATTAGTACTTGCAATATGTCAGAGCCTAGTTTCATACTCAGAAATCCTCTACAGGTTAGTTTTTGTTTTCATGCATTTATTGTTTTCTTTCACCTACTAAATTTTGTACAAATATTTTTTAAATTACTTAAAAACTTAAGTTTAGGGGAAAGAAAAATTTCTTTTAAAAAGGGTTAAACTAAATTTTATTTGTCATCAATTAACTATATTTTTCTAAATTAATAATATTTTTAAAATTAATATAACATGACGTGAGATATTAAGATTTAACTTTAAATGACTATACTCATGTTTGTAAATGTGCAATCTTCTCAGTTGAATGTATTGTGATTTCTCACCTTCAGGAAGGCTAATGGCCCTGTTGATTGGTTGACCAAGAGTATGAAAAGATAAGACTATGTTTTTA
>NW_018238194.1:581114-589760 GCF_001263595.1 Phalaenopsis equestris | reverse complement strand
TTCATGTAAGAAGAAAAGAATGAGACTTAATGAAAATCATAAACTAATAGTGAAGAAGGGTAAGAAGAAGGGTAAAGAGTTTTGACTTTAAGAAGTGGATAGTGAAGTTCAAAATTATTAAAGACTATCCAGATATAGTAATCCTCACTTGAAAAAAAAATGAAAAGAAATGATTAAAAAGATTCCGAATGAAAAAAAAAAGAGAAAAAGAAAAGAAAAGAAAAGAAAAATGAGTGAGGAGAAGCTTAAGGAGATGCCTAATCAAAAATTGGCTTCACTTGAATCAACTTAAGCAAAAGGCTTTATTACATTTTCTAAACTTGTATTTGAGTATTAGCAGTATTATTAGGAAAGTTTTCATGAAATTCTCTTTCATATGAATGTTCTAAGTATCATTGATGCGTCAAATTACAATTCTTTTTAAAATAAATAGATATTCATAAATCTTAAATTTTGGTACTAAGTACTCTTAGACTTAGAGTTTGAATCTAAGTTATTAAAGGTTTTTCTTAAATTTTACTATTTTATTTATTAAAATGAAGTTTAGAAGTTAAAATTTAATATTTATTCTGAGTCATATGTTTTTATATATTAAAAGTGTCACTTGAGGACAAGTAAGTGTCACTTGAGGACAAGTAAGTCACTTGAGGACAAGTAAGATTTAAGTTTGGGAGATTTTGATACACCAAAATAATTTGTTGTTTTAAGTATACATTTTATGCTTATTTTTCGTGATATTATACATTAAGGAAGGGTATTTTCATGTTTTTGTTGCAGGTATATCAATTTTAGGCATTTGGAGTAAAAATAGCAAAAATTATGAAATTTGGAGCCAAAAAAGTTAATTTTGAGATTTTGGTGCCTGAAACGCCACTTTACAAAGAGCTGGAGACAAAATCGCCAAAATTGGCTCCTGAAGCGTCATTTAACAGAGAGCTGGTGCCTGAAGCACCCTATTTGGAGCCTGAAGTGCAAGATTTGGCATTTGAATTATAAAAACCCACAACAGTGTTGTCTTAAGGAGGATGGCACCTAAAGCGTTAGAACCAGCGCTTGAGGTGCCAGAACTAGCGCCAGAGATGACTTTTTGGGAATTAAGGAAGTTCGAGATTAATTTTATAAGAATTTTGAAAGGGACTTCTATTTTAAACACCTCATGGAGAGATTCAATGCATTTAGAATTTTTGGAAGGTTTTTTATGAAGGAATATGTCTCTTGAAACAATAAACATGTCTTTTAAATTCAAAAAGAGTTGACCTTTGAATAGAATTTTTGGAGGAAATTTTGAATTCTTTTTGGAGGGAGATAGCTCCTAATAAAAGAGAGGGAAGCCTAGGGAATGAAAAAAAAGAAAGAGGCATGTGAGGGATTTTCAGAAAAGGCAAGAGAGAGAGAGAGAGAAAGTCAAGGGCTTGGAGATTTTCTTCAAGGATTGTAAAAGAAGAAGCGTGTGAGTGATTTCTTCTTCATTACTTTTCTAATAGAGAATTGAGAGTGCTTGTAAAAAGGGAAAGTTCTTGAAGAGAAATTCTAGGGATTTGATTGGGAAGGATTGTGAGATAAGTTGTGCTCTTTTATTTCTTTATTTTGTAAACTTATTTTTATATATGAAATCCATGTTTTGTCATATCCTTCTCATGAATTCTGAGTAGTTTTTTTTTATCATTCTCCATATAATGAGATTTGGTTTCGTGAAGAATTGATTTTTTTATACGGTTTTAAATGTCAAAAATTTGTGATGATTTGAACTTGGATCTTCATTTACTTGTCAATCTAGCCAACTGAAATATTAAAATGTGTTGAGAGACATATATTCCGAAAAGGCTATGATTTCTACAACATAGTGAGGATGTCATCTATGGGGTTGAGTGCAAATAAGTGCAAATAAATAGGGAAATATTCGGGAAATATTCTTTATTGGATGCATAATTGGAGATTTTAAGGTGATAGATTAAAATCCCCAATTTGGTCCAGTTGATTGGAAACTAATGCAAGATTGTTAGCCCTCAGGTGAAGGAGTAGTCGGAGCTCTAGAGTAGCAGCTGGTATTCTCCTAGCCTACCCATGGAATTAGGGACTAAACTCTGGATGGTCAATGTTCTTTATGCAATTAGAAGAGGATTAAGAATAGGATTGCATATATTTGGCGCAAAAAAATCTATATATATATTTTAAATGATTTTAATTTCTTCACAATCCATATACTCATTGTAAATGGGAATGATGCTTTCTTAAATTTGAACTCTTCATCACAAAAACTTTTTTTAGTTTTTGTAAGTTTACTTTAGAAAGTTTAGCAAATTATTTAATTAACTTAGTCTCTTAACTGCATTTTATTTAGCATTCACTCATTTATTCTAGATTTGGATTTTGTACCTTACTTTGGTAGTTTAAATTATAGTTTACATTATAATCATATGAATTTACTTATAAGTATTTCAAACTTCATTGTGGAATCGATACCTAAGACTCTACTATAGCCCTTTATTACTTGAGCGATACGTACACTTGCATTTTTTAGGGGATTTGGTAGTTCAAAGATTTTTAAAATAATAAAATTATTTTCACTAAAGTTATTTTGGTTGGAATTAAATTAAATATTTATTATTGTGTCTGCCGTATGTATTTTATAATATTGAAAAATATTTGCAAAAATAATGCACTAAATCCGCTCGCATCAACTGACCAAGACCACATCACCCAGGTTCAACCCTAAATCCAAACAGTCCTATGGGGACTCCTCTTGAGCTCCACATATTGGCTCACCTACTAAGTTCTAGAGGTTATAAACAACATGTGGAACTTCAATATGAGCAAAGAAGAGTTTTAGAATTTCTAAAGGTAAGGGTGTCATCACTGGTTCTCTAGGATAGTCAATAAAAAAATCTTATGGCTAGATCCTAGGCTTCTAAGGAAGAGACTAGACCTCAACCAAAATTGATGTCAACATGTGTTTATTTTATTTTATTTTTGTTTTCATTTTTTAAATTTTAAAGTGTATTTTTCAAGTTTGTTGTTTACTAGAAATTATGGTTTTGATAGATTTTACTTTATTTCAAAATTTAAATGAAAGTTAAAAGCGCAAAAAATTGACCCAACTTGTAAATAGCAAATCAAACCCAAAAGACATGCAATAAATATGAAGTCCAGGACCTAATCCGAGACCAACTTAATAGCATGCTTGAATCAGGTGAACCTTGTTCACCAACAAGCCTATTGGGGGTCCAATCCCACACAAAATGAAAACTTTATAGATTCCCTAAACCTTCTGTTTAAGGATGATTAAATAGATGATCCTGGAATCGAAGAAGAGTTGACTCTGCTAGCCTAAGAAAAAAATTTACAAAGCATGCCAGCAAAAGATAATAATCTGGACCATGAGGGACATTGACACATTATCCATGTATGAAGACAAAACCTCTTGATGATAATAGAGAGAGAAACTAATCCCCAGCGGAATCGCTAGAAATTATCGGTCGCCAAATTGGAATTTATCAGTTACTTTCAGAATAATTTAAATTTAATATATATATATATATATATGTATATAATTTTAAAAAAATATATTTTATATAATGAGTTTAGAAAATAGTATTTTAATTTTGAAAATGAGAACAAAAAGATCTCAAATATTTGATAGTTTAAATAATCGAGCGCCACACTACAAGCAATTCACCTATCCCTAGAAATTGACACCTTTTTTGTTAGTGTGGCTCGATTACATAAACTAAAAGAATTTATAAAATATGCTTGGTTTGTGAATCTTTTATATGTTGACCGAAAAGTTCCCCGACCTAATATAAAGACTAAATAGGGTTTATATCACATGGGTTCTAAAGTTTCATATAGAGGCAAGCTTCTATAGTTAATGACATCCTAAGTGATTGAGGTCACTTAAGGAAACTCTCAATGATGATCAGAGGTTCCGTCTTTAAGATTTCAAAGTTTAAGGTTTCAAGGTCAGACACCAAAAAGTCAAATGGGAAAAGATCAAATTGAAACAATTATTCTTGGAATAAAAAAAAGAAAGGTATGGGATGTTACAGATCCTGAGAGAAGACTCGATGACTTCCCAAAAAATCCTTTTGTTTGTCTTCAATTTTGAAAAGATATCATTTAGTGTTCTATCCTATCAATTTTATTATTTAGGGCTTATACTTGCATGATTCAGATCATACAAATAGCCTAGAAAGATAGATCGTACCACACGAGAATCTCAGTATCCTAAAAAGAGTTAGTTTGAAGCTTGTGCAAAATCCATGGAGTTTGTTTGAAGCTTCTCGTCGTGACGGCTCAAGGTTTAAGGTTTCATGGTTTTGTAGTTTATGTGTCATGTTTTGGTTTTGCTTGTTATTGTTATTCAAGAGTTTTGGAGAAGTTTTAATTAAAGTTAAGCGACACCGATTAAGACTAGACAGTTCCATCATCCCAACATCACTTTTTTTCTTTTGATTTTACCTTGTCTAACCAAATTATTAAGCTCATTTAAAGCAGAAAATCATTGTTAACAACGGTAGGTTACCTCATCCGAGAAATCCTCATAAACTCAAAAGGAGTGGATTAAGAGCATTCTAGAGGTTTAAAAGTGTGTTATTAATTTTGAAAATGTATTTTTGTTATTTTTTTTATTTTGCAAGTAAATTATGCATGGTATAGTAAAGAGACGGTAAATCAAAGTAGTAAAGATTGCAGTAAATAAACTATAAACACATACCTGGGTCTCTAATACCACTGAATGGTTAGTATCATAAAGCATAGTATAGTTGCAGGAAATTTAAGTAAATTAAGAGAAAAAGAAAGCAAGAAAATCTAGTATGAAGAAGTTGAAAAAAATCTTAGGAAAATACGAGCAAATAAAATAAACCCGCAGTCATATGAAAGACCGGGACTAGGTATAAGAATTTGGTAAAGGTGGGGGCTTAGAGTGGACTGCATGTTTTATAACTCTAACTTCAGATAAAAGCCTCCAACATAGCAGTCTAAGGAGGGCAATCCCTAATTTTCATCAAAGTGATTAGTCATGGACCTTTATAAGTTTTTATCAAAATTCTTTAATTTAATGCGTGTAGAATTCACTTTAGCAAGCAAAAGTAATCATGTTTCAAAAAAGAATTTTTTTTTTTGTCTTCTTATATTGTAAGTATATTATTGTAAAATAATACAGTCTATATGTTAATTACTCTAATCAGACTAGGACTACCAATAGCCTAAGAGTGTCAGGGGAAACATTTACCGAAAGCTGGCGAATAGTATCATCGTTCATATCCACTTTCCCTAATGATCCTTGAGGTAGGAAATACTATTCCAAATCCCACTTCTATCCCTCGCTTAGCTCACATAAGCATTATCGTTATCGCCCTAGCCACCTAGAACTCAGACTTATACAAATCTGATGATCGATATGTGGAAAAATATTCCCAGTTGCTCACAAAGATTTAAATACTTTATCTAACACTCAAATCCTTGAGCATTTGATCATTAGTGTGGAAAAGTAGTGTAGGGTATCTTTTTGGAATTGTGAATTAATGGGTTCTCAGTCATATCTTGGTGGGTCCCTAAGATTTTAACAATCATTTTCATCAATAAGGAATCATAAGTTTAGATGTCCTCCAAAATGGCCCAAAAGATTGCAAAAATTTCTGAGGCATGACCCTGAGCAACTTTTAAAACCCATCGAATCATTTCAAATTTATTGGAACTTATTACCTTGTTGAATTAATCGTCCCCTAGTTAAATTAGGATTTAATTGTGGTGTTTTAACTTATGCTCAGTGAAATTTAAAATTTTAATTATCCCATGAGTAGGGAAACTAAACATTCATCTGAAGTTTTATTTAGGAATTATGTGGGTAGACACCCTTAAGGGCAAATTAAGTTATTAGGGAATTCTCACCTCTTCAATTGAAATTAAGCTTGTAGTATTTTAAAGAAGTCACAATTTATTGTGTTTTCTTTTCTAAAACTCGTTAAGTGATTTTAGATCAAGCCTACTTCACCACTAAGCTCTTAAGTCTTTTTGGGTAGATTTGAAATTTTGAAAAATGTTGAGTGAGATGAACTTATTTCTTATCAAAAGATTGTATTATCGTTTAATCAATGATTTAGGGCTTAAAATTAATGGGTTATCAACTTCCTAGATCAAGCCCTTTACGATCATCCAACTTAATTGACTTTCAAACCACAATAATTTGGAAAATTACACTTTTACCCTTTCATATAAAATAACATGAATTGATTTCTACCGTTTAACCCCTTATGTTTCAATCATTTCAAAGAATTAATTATGATCAAAATCACTCATTTACCTCTTAATTTGACCTAAATTTTAATTAAAATTAAAAATTCCATAATTATCATTTCACCCTTAGGACTTTCCACTTCATAATTCTCTCAGTTCAACTCAGACCTTAAAACTTTGTTGTTACTCTACTCATTGATTAATTAAAATATTAGAAGAGAATTTATATTTTTATGATTTTTATTTAGTTTTTAATTATTATTTTAGTCAAAAAAAATAAAGATTTTCAATGTTAATTAATTTAACTAACTAAGATATTCTTTCTGTTTTCAGGAAATTTATTAGTGGTTTACCAAAGATAGAGGACCACGAAGAATATTTTTTTATGAATTTTTGAATTATTTTAAGTTTTACAATTTTTTGTTGATTTTAATGAATAAATAAATAGAAGATATATTTTTATTTAAAAATTTCATTTTTTTTTTTATTTTTTCTATGTGTCTTTGACTTCAAGAAATTCAGAGAAGTAAATTTCATTTTTTTTTATTTTTTTTTTATTTATTATAATTATTTTATTCATAAATAGAGAGAAATATATTTAAATGTTAAAAAACATAGTTTTATAATTCAGAAAATTAGAAATGCCTTTTATATCGATTCCTGTAATTAAGATGAGATTCATGGCATTTTGGAGTACTTTCATATTTTTGTCATTTTTTTTATATTTATAGTTATTTTAAAATTAAAAAATAGCATAAAAATAAAGTTGTTTTCTTAACTCCATTTTTATTTGTCTTAGGTTCCTCTAGTCTCAAGGAACATTCTAAGGTAATTTTCATACTTTTCTGATTTTTATTTTATTTATTATAATTTTTTTTAAGCCAAAGATATTATTTACTTAGAAATTAGATCGAAGGGTGACTCGAGCTTGGTCTAGGATAGACTATAGTGCTCAGGAGAGGGGGCTTGCGATTGGGGAAGTGGTTTTGATGTCTAGAGAAGCTTGTTGAATGATCAATTTGGAGTTTTGAAGAGTTCGATCGAAGGCCATGAAATGCCAAGGATTTCAGTGGCTAAATTGGGCTCAGCTAAAGGAAATGAGTGGTTGAAGATGGTTGGATTGCACTTAGATGGTCTGGGAGAGGCTTTAGAAGATATTGTACAAAGTTTCTCCTAGGTTATTTATGGTCTAAAGTTTTGGCCATGGAGGGGGGTATGTATAATTCAGGCCAAGGGGGAGGCTCTGGGCTGCCATTGTCAAATGTCAATTAGCTGAGGTGGAGGGGAGAACGGTGCAACTAACCAATTGAAAATTGCCATATAGGATGGGTCAAATTTGGTGTTTAAGCCATGGGAGGCCTACTCGTTTTTAGGTTTTCCGGCTGCTAGGGTGGCCGAGAAGGCCAAGGGTGCCGGCTGGCTGGCTTAGGGAGGTCGGAGGAAGGTTTAATGGTGATTGGTTTTAAGGTTTAATCAAGTGATGACATGGGTAGGTCACTTAGCCAAATTAGGGGGGCTTCGACATTTCAGAACCTTTGGTCCATGGCACAAGACTTGGGGTGACTTGCTGATGTGAATAACATCTTAGAGCTTAAAGCATGGTTGTGGCCATTAGGGTTTGATTAAATCAAAGGAATTGAGTTGGATTTTGGATTAAGCTTAAAATTGGGTTTTGGGCTTGAAATTGGGCTTGGTCTTTGTTTGGTTTTGGATCTATACAAATTTAAGGCTCAAAATTGGACTTGAAAAACATCATGAGGAATTTGGGAAACAAATTTTGTAGAATTGAAATGATCATATGGCTCAATTTCGTGAAATTTGGCTTTGGGGTCAATTTAGGGTAGTTGACTTAGGCTTGGAATTTGGGTATGGAATCGGGTGGAGTTAAGCTTGAATTTTGTTTAAATTGAGATTGAATATGATAATATTTAGTTTGAATTTGAAATTAAGTGAGTTTGAAATGAATTTGGAGGAAATTGAGAGTGATTTGGGACTTTAAAAATTTTGGGGTAATTTCAGAATTTTAGCTGATTTTGGTGGATTTAGGGGATTTTAGGTGCAATTACAAACATTAGATGGTTAGAATTGGTTTTGGTGAAGTTTGGAATAAATTTGGGGATTTCAACAATTTCTAGGGTATGGGAGGGTATTTTGGTAATTTTCGGTGGTGTGGGGGTATTTTGATAATTTTGAGGATTTTGGGGTATTTAGACAATTGGGGTAATTTGAAGTGGCTCAATATGATTTTTGGTGAAATTTTGGGAGTGGGCAACTTTGGGAAATTTAGGGTTTCAGTGGCATTTTGGTAAATTTGGGGAAAATTAGGGGTATAAGGCCAAAGTGGGATGTTTCAATAGGGTTGGAATTGGCTGGACATGGTGACCATACAAACCATGGAACCCCTCCCCC
>NW_018238194.1:555169-578342 GCF_001263595.1 Phalaenopsis equestris | reverse complement strand
GTGTTTCGTTCTTAGAATTGAGTGCAAATATATAGGGAAATATATTTTACTGAACGAAAAATTGGAGATTCTAGAGTGACAAACTAAAATCGCCAATTTAGTCTTTGTGTTTAAGAACTAAAGCAAGAGTTAGCCTTAAGGGAAAGGGAAGTGGGAGCTCTGGAGTGAGAGTCAGTATCCTCCCAGCCTAACCACGGATTTAGAGACTAAACCTAAGATTGACCAATGATTCTCTATAACACTTAACTGAGGGTAGAGAATTAAAACTGCTCCTATTTTGCATAATACAAATTCAAACCATTTATCTCAATCACTAACCAAAAATTCATTGTAGTGGGAAGGATACTTTCTTAAATTTGAACTCTTCATCATAAAATTTTATTTAGTCAGTAAATTTAACTTTAAAGTTTATAAATAAATTTAGTAAACTTTGTTTCATTAGCATACATTAAAACCACTTTAATCAAACTTCCAAATTAATTGCTTATAGTAGTAGACTAGAATTAGCCTAAGGGATTTCTTACCTCGCTTCTTCGTGGGATCGATACTGGGGTTTTTAAAGAAAGTCTTATATTACTTGAAGTGATACGCACACTTGCATAGAATCCATAGTGTGTGAACTTATTTCTACATTTTATAATATTTTGATTTTACATATTGGCTGCTGCATATAAATTGGGTCAAATTTTTTATCATCTTTTGAAATTTAAATTACTGCGTAACTGCTGGTCGGGTTAAGTTTTTTATGTCGTCTTAGAGAAATTAAATTGATATAAAACACGCAAAAAAATAACACACACTAGGGGTGCATCAGTGGTCAGAATTGGTTTTTAGTGAAGTTTGGAATGCTTTTGGCGATTTTGTCAATTTTTAGGGTTTCAGAGGTATTTTGGTAATTTTGGATGTTGTTGTGAGTATTTTGGTAATTTTGAGGATTTTAGGGGGTTTTGAACAATTGGGGTAATTTGAAGTGGATAAATATAATTTTTGATGAAGAATTGGGAGTTTGGGCCATTTTGGGAATTTTAGGGTTTATGGGGCATTTTGGTAATTTTTGGGGAAAATTGGGGGCAAAAGGCCAAAGTGAGATGTTTTAGTATAATTAGAATTGGTTGAACATGTTGACCATGCAAACCATGGAACCACTCCCTTTGAGGCTGTATGCCCCATGGGAGAGCTCATTTTGGATCATCCACATATTGGTTCGGGCCTCTTAGTCAAAGCTAACGGCTTGGGACCACCCACATGAGTTTACAAAAGACGCTGGGAAAAAAAGGGTAAGTACAAGTGATTTGTAGTGTTAGGATGTGTGGGAAATTGTGGTGAGCTCTAATGTGTGTGACCAAGACCAAGCCAACCAAGGCTACCCTAAGGCTTCTAAGTCCTAATGGGACCTCTCTTTGACCTTTCTCATGTTGGTCCCAACCTTCAAAGTGCTAGAGGTTAAAACCATAAATGTGAAACTCCATAGAGACTAAAGAAGTTGTTTTGAAATTCTAAGGGATATGGGTTCCATCATTAGTCCTCCAAGATAGTCAGCAAGAAAGTCTTATGCCTAGATCCTACGCTCCTATGAGAAGAAGACTAGACCTCATCAAAAGCAAGACCAACAATAATCAAATAGTATAGTAAGACCACACTAAACATGGTTCTCCCTGGATGAAGCCAAATTAATGCTAGAAATTGAATATAAAGCCTTAAATAAAAATCATGAACCTTGATGTCAATCATTGGAGCATGAAGCAAATACTTATTTATACAAACAAAAGAAAATAATTTGTTAAGAAGAAATCCCAAACAAATTGAATAAGGACCCATAAAGATGATGACAGTTATGTTGAATGATTAATCCAAACTCATTTCTGTTAGTAGTCAGGCTTCGTAGCTACTTTTAATTAGATTTGCATCACATGACCTAAGGATTCCAAGATCTTATGGATACTTCAAGTATGACACCTATCTTAGAAATATTTGGTGCTAAAAGCACAAAAATTATGAGCAAGGGCAAGCCAAAAAAGAAAATATTTTGATGTAACAAGGAAGCTAATGCCTTGTGGATGATGTGTGTTTCAAAGGAATACAATTAGAGAAGCCATAAAATGAGGCCAATCATTTCACACAGGGAAGATGTTAACAAAGCAAAGCAAAATGTCCATTGACAAATCTTTGCTACAGCCAGAACAAGTTGGTCATGCTATCTTTTTTAGGTAAAGCTGGGCATGCTATCTTTTTAATTTAGGTAAAAAGAAGTTTTCTCTTTAGCTAAAAAGGATGTGATAGTGAAACATAAAACTTAAACCATAGCACTGATATAATTTGAGAACTTTAGGACCTAATCTAAGTGGATTTGTTGATAGTGGACGTATTGCTGATAAAATGAATGTGGACGAATCAGATTAATTAAAAGTTTATCACATATTTCTCGAATAACTAATAACTTCTTTTTAACCAAATACAAGCAGTTACAATATGGCTATTCCGTAAGGTTTTCATCAAAGAATAACAAATCTAAAGAATTCTAAAAAACCAGAAAGTGTTGAATTTCACACTGTGTAAAGACAATATTTTAAACTCGTTCAACAGCATCATTGAAAGAGGACTATGTTCTACAGATTTCTTTTTCCTCCAAAAAAAAAAAAAAAAAAAAAAAAAGAAAACAAAGTTTTTTCAGGCACTGCATAAAAAACCGGATTCAGAAATGATTTAACAAAAGAAAACTTTAGAATTTTGTGAAGTTCTCCAAAATCTGTCATTTGGTCGCATATGTTTGTTTCTTTCTCCAACAACTCCCAGCCAAAATGTCAACCATTTCATTCTCACACCAAACCAATTATTAAAAGCATGATAAAAAATATTGAAAGTCTATAACCAATGATGAAATTAGCTTTGATTAAGTTAAAATTTTGCTGAAAGTGACCTCAACCAAATGAGTTAAGTTTTAAGGATTAATTAATAGATTCTAATAGCTAGTATTTCATGGAGCTCAGAATTCTATGACATGGAGTATAAATAATTATTTAAAGCTCAACTACAAAGAAGTATAAATTACAGATGCACATGAAAAATTATTAGATGCGGAGCACGTCATCATGTTTGTGAATTGATCCTCTTAATTGGTTGTTCATACGTGCGGACTTTGCATATAATAATTTCTCACATTACACGGGTTTTCAAATCCCATATGCTTATTTCTAAAGAAAATGAAGAAATAAAGAATCCATATGACGTAGCGCATAAAGAAGAAAACTGGTAGTTAATTCCTGATAGTCAAACCTAATGCGTGGCTATATCATTGACATTTTGCCAAATGCCTTATTTTTTGGGTAATAGAACTCATCTTTTATTATCAAAGGAAAGAGATTCAAAAGCTAAGTTCAGTCGCACGTGAGGCTACCTTTGTAGATTTCTACAATTCCACGTGTCAATGATCATAACCATGCTCCTTTATTCAATGATGCCAGTTAAAATTTTTATAATTTATTTTCAAAATATATGCAGTTGAATAATATTCATGAAATAGGACAATATCCCAAGAAAATCTACCATAGATTGGCAATCTGAGTTATCAAGTTTTATAGTTGTAGAATATTGTAGAATAGGTAAATACAGTAAGGATAGGTAATTAAAAGCTGAAAACTATATGCTCGCCTGCAATCTATTTGCTTCACAAATATTTTTCATATATTTTTTTCTTATTTTTCACTTGATTTGGATATGAAATTACTAATGATAGTTTGTTCATATTTTCTACGAAATTTTAATTATCTTTTAATTAAATTTAAACTAAGCAAAAGAAAATGGAATGCAGAATGAAAATTATTTGTATATCATATAACTTATAGCCAAACAAACCCTAGAGACTTGGATTTCAATTTACAGTTAAATCAAAATTGAATCAAATAAATACAATTATATCGTTTACATAGTTTGATTTAATTGCACATAGTATCTAGCCAGCTCAATTTTATAAACAAATAAAAAAAAAAAAGTGGGGTACACTGATTTATCAACACAATCAGTTAATTGGTTTACAAAGTAGGAGCAACGGAGGCATCATGATGCACATACAATACATAAGAAATAAGACTAGACTCGATACAGAATGCTTGAATACAATAAATGCATCATTGCAAGTTTGCTTTCAAACCTCTAGATCATAACAATAAGCTCAATGTCGTTTTGAAGGCACAACTAAGTCAAATTACTCTGAAAGCAACTTCCCACCAAAATCAAACAGTTCAAAATATCATTGATAGTTGAAACCACAATTTAAAAAATTATTTTTAAAAAAAGGCATTGCTTTCGAAAAAACTAACATATGAAAAAAAAAAAAAAAAGTATGAGGATTACAGCGATATATTTACTTAATAATGTAGTTCGATTTTGTAACTTTTATTAAATGAACCAAGTTTTTTTAATGTTTTATTTTTCAGCCAAACGGATTCAGACAGTCAACCACAAATGAAAAAGTACTACAAAAAAAATTTATTGAATTCCAATGGAACTAGATGAAAAAGCACATAAGGGCACTTGAAACTTACCATCTGTTTGGCACAGCATGAGACAGTGGTGTGGTTGGTGAATTATATTTTTTTTGTTTGATAAACATGTTCTTATTGCATCCGATAGAATGTGGCATGTCCTGCAATAATAAATAATGTGTTCTCTCGCTGCAGCTCGAAGGCTGTGTTCTACATTTTGATTTCACTTCACCCTTTTAGCAGTCTCTCTGTCTCTAAGCCATGTCTCTTTAACTCATCTCTGTTTGTGAAGGTTAGGTAACCCAAGCAAGGTTTTTTTCTTCTTGTCTTCCCTATTTGGCTGTGTTTGCTCCGATCTCTAAGGTATCATCAATCTCACACTGATTTTGGTTGGTTGATTTCTTCAAATTTTAGATTTCTTTAGGGATGTTATGTGACCTATGTGACGGCCCTAGCTTACGCTAGTGCATGTTTTGGCATTTCAGTTTCTTTGAAACAACAATCATAAAATTATGTAATCATAAAATTATGTTTTTTTTTTTTTTGTCAGTTTTCTCTATGAAATTTTGGTCCTCTGCAACTTAGCATTTCGGTTTTTTCAAACTCTATTTTGATAATGAAGTTAGGGTTACTGGTTGGCATTAAGATTTTTTTATGTGGGGAGAATTTCGCATGTGTTGGGTATGATTTTAGCATATGATTTGGACATTTCGGCTTACTGACTGCCATGGTGATTTTTATGTGGGGATTTGAGGATGAGGGAAAATGAGCATTTATGTTGGCATTTCGGTGAGACATTTTTATTTGATTTGATATCTTAATTCTTTTAATGCTTCATGTGTTTTTTTAAATCTATTAATGTTATATTTTCAGTTTCCTGTTGCAATATCCTAACCATCAAACTATGATTGAATTCTTTATAAAGAAATTCAAGTTTAGATAAGCAATGCTTGGTATTTTATGCTTGCAAAAATGCTTGATATGGTAGTTATCATTTCAGTATAATTTGATGTGAATTGATTATAAAATATGTGCATGAATAACTCTCATATTGAGTTTGAAGTGATTTATAACAGTTTGGCAATTGGAATAAATAGTTATATATGTTTCGCCTCCTCTCATATTCAATTATTCTGTTAATGCTTCGCCCACTTGCATGAGCTCGGGCCAACACATACTTGATATAGGCAAAACCACAGATCGTCCCCAAGGAAATAAAAAATTTGGTGAAACCAACCAAGGTGAGATCAAAGATAAAACCTTGGTCGGGATCACTATACTCGCATACAGAGGAGAGCTTGAGAGATAAGGTTTAGAGACGGAAGTGAAAGAGGAGAGCTAAAGAGGGGCAAAGTTTAAAATGATAAGCCAAAACGCAGAACGAGAGAGCACTTTAAAAATTAACGATATGTCAAGTTCTATAGAACACGATAGGAACGCGTAAAACAAACGATAGAAATGTGGTTCGCGAACCGCACCGCTGCCTCGACGCTGTGCCAAATGGACAGTAAGCCTTTCAAAATTAGTAGCACCGAAGATGACTTTGTTAGAATTTGCTGCAATAACAGCCTATAGATTAGCTCAAAGCCATTCGATCAAATCTATTTGGTTGGGCCAGCGGCATCCGATAGTTCCTATTGCCATAAAAAAACATTTAGATCTTTAGGCCATTGTTAACCATGCATTAATTTGTCAATAAATGCATAGTTAAATGATAGATACACAAATAAATTTATAAGGATATGCATACATATAAGGGCGTACCTATTGTGTGGAGCTCCTGGTAATATAGCGTTTAAAAAACCCAGCCATGCCCTGCAATTATATAGAGTTTAACCTTTACTAACTGAAAATAAGACCTCTAGATTACAATAAAAATAACCACAGTTTCAAGCCTGCACACATACCAGCACAAAAAAATGCATCTGCATATGCATGGATACAATAGTATACTTTCATTCAATTTTGTCCTACCTCAATCGATACGAGGTAGGAAGCACAATCAAGTTGGATCTGATGTGTAAAAGCCTCATTAGTCGATGCATTTTTCCATTTGAGCTCTACCCAAGACAGTTCTTATTAAACAAGAATAAAAATTTATTTCAAGCTCATTCAAATCCAATCATTTTAGATCTAGTATTCTAGATGTTACCAAAAGATATGTAGTATATTCATTTAATGCTTCGCTTTAAAAATGTGGAATGACTTCTAAAAATAAAATTAATAATGATATAGGTAAACAATTATCACTTGGCGTTAGGGGCGTGCATTATCTAGTTATAATAAAAAAGCGAATCAAAACGAATATTTTTGGATGATTTGATTTGATTTTTATATTTCTAGTTTGGATATTAGCTTAAAATATCAGAATATTTGATTTTTGTTATTGGATTGGTTGGCAATTCAAAACTTTAGTAAAACCAAAAATTGAAGTAATTTAAATATAAATATAAAATTTAAATATTTTCTCATTTATGTTTTTTTATTTCACGCTCCCAGTCATCCATGCTTCCTAGCCCGCCCTATCGCATTCAAATTTGACCTGTGTTGAATTTGAATCCTCTGTTGAATTTGAATCCTCTAAAATGTATTAACCCCACACAACATGTCAGCTGCTTTAATAAGTCATCATTTGTCTTTGCAAGCGGCGAGAACAATCGTTTGACTTTCCAAGCAGCGAGAACAACCATTTGTCTTTTCATGATTCACAGGCCATAGCAAGGGAAAAATATTACATGTGGAGTCCAGATGTTATTCTATGTTTGGACTCCAATAACAAAATGAAACGTGAATATATTAAATTTTAATTAATATATTTAATAAATGGAAAAGCTTTACCCGACCAGACACTGGCCCAATATTATACTAACATTGTTTCGTGTTTCAATTGCATTTTTGCATGTTTTAACCTTCGTTTTTAGGGTTTCGACCATTTTTGCGGGATTTTCATCACTGTCATTTCTCAGCTCTTCACCAAATCTCCTGTTTTAGAATCCAAGCTCACTTCCTCTCATATTTGAAACTATCACCAACGCTAAAAAAATATTGCATGTAGAGTCTGGACGTTACATCTGGATCCCAAAAATAAAATGAGACGTGGGCTCAAACCGACCTGATTTAACATTAAATTGGTTTTAGAAAAAACACGGAATTAATGCTTTGACAGACAAAATAAAGATGATGCGCAGGCAACAAACTAATAAAACGTATTCGAAACCCTAGACTTAGAAGAAAGCAGCTGCCAAGGAGAGCCACAGAGAATGGAAGATATGCACACTGAAAATAGGGAGCAGAAATCATCCATAAGTTTAATGAGTATAACATGTCTGCACTCCACGTTTCTCTGATTTTTTTAAAATTTAATGTAGACATACATGTCTACAACTTCATTGTTCTCTCATTTTTCTTCAGTACAACATGTATTTTCCATCACTCAATGATACTAAATTTGTTATTAGGGTCTAAGTTGCGCTCAACAAAAAATTTTATTATATTTGTAATGATTTTATATAAAGCTATTTTACTACAGTCATGTCAAACGCCAAGCTTTCTTCAATTTAGTGTGTGTTTTTATCATTCAATGTCATATAATTTGTTATTTGTGACTAAATACCTTTCAAAGAGAATTTATAATAGTTTAAAGTACGTTTTTCTATTGTATTAAATCACTACAATGTTGTCGTACTTTTGTTTTTTCTTCAGTATAACGCACGTCTTCAAGCATAGAGCGATAGCTAATTGTTAGTTGTGATTAGATTCATTTAATTACTATCTTTGGAATGGTTTGAACAACTTAAGTGTAGATATTATTGAATACAACCTGATTGGTCTCTCAGTGTTTTTCCTTTCCTGAGATAAAACTTATTAATTATAATATCTTATACAACAAGTGAACATAATTACATGTAATACAACCCTGCTGTAGCCCATATATCGACATTCCATTTAATTTTGTGATTAAAATGTTTTGTCCTAATTTAATGTCTTTCAAATCA
The DNA here is from genome assembly GCF_001263595.1 of Phalaenopsis equestris. NCBI lineage: Eukaryota > Viridiplantae > Streptophyta > Magnoliopsida > Asparagales > Orchidaceae > Phalaenopsis > Phalaenopsis equestris. The sequence continues at coordinate 569,866 of NW_018238194.1, read as the reverse complement.
ATTTTTTTAATTTACAGGAAAACACAAATCTAAGGCTTTTTAAGTTTTTTTTTTAATTATTTTTCATGATTATTTTTTTTCAGTGCAACTGAAATTTACCCTCTTCCCCTTCAATACAACAATGTTTTAAGAAATGCAACACCTCGTAACCTTATATTTATTTTCTTTAGAGGCATTATAGTCTTCATTTTAGATTTTTAAACGATGATTTTCATATTTGGTTCAATACAATGTGGTTGTACTGATAATTTTCTTCAGCATAATCACGTTATGGTAGAGTTTAGGTTGCGAGGATGCTTATAAATTCATAATTTGTTGATTCATGATGATATTATATATTCCAAAACAATGGCATCTGTGACACCTTTAAATCTTTTCTAGTATTTTATTGATTCTTTTTTTCAATACAACCAAACTGTCACGTATTGTTTCCTTCAGTACAACAATATTTTAGACCATGGAATGCCTGCATAACCTTCCAATTAACTTCTTTCACTGAAATTTAGTCTCTACAATGCATAATTCACAGGTTATTTAGAAGTTTCCTTCACTACAACATGGTTTTACGGGATAATTTTCTTCAGTACAATCACATTGTAGTGGAGTTCAGGTCACGGGGATGCATATGGATTCACAATTATTTGATTCATGATGATATTATATATCCCAAAATAGTATAATCAGACGCATTCTTTATTTTTATATATTTTGTTGACTTTTTTGTTAAGTACAGCCGAACTTTCAAGTATTTTCCTTCAATATAACAACATTTTAGCTCATGGAACAACAACACAACCTTCCAATTATCCTCTTTAGATGCAATTTAGTCTTCATGATGTATAATTCATGGGTTACTTAGAGTTACATCGCACTACTTACTCTGTGCTTTAATCTTGTAAGCCTGACATCAGAAAAGCAATGGCCAAGAAAAAAATTGGCCAAAAGACCAAGATGGGACTTAACTTTCACTGCAGACCATCAACATTTCAATCTATGTGATGAGTTTCCACAACATATTACTGAAGATGCAACAACAATCCCAAGGGATTTTCACATCGAGCAATTCATAAGGATGCCTATTCTCAAACAGGATGTGTCTCTTGTAATCAATCTCCTTGAGCGCTGGAGTGTTGATAAGCACGTTTTCAGCCTAGGTGGACATGAGCAGATGTTTATCGTAGAAGTCGCCTTTATGATTGACTTGCCAAATAAGGGAATAGAGGTCAAGTGGAATAGGAAACCACCCTCTACATTCACCTCTATAAATTTATAAGAAAAATATGAAAAATAAAAGAGATACAGAAAATTCAATTAATTTTATTAGTAACTTTATAAAATTTCTTCTTTCTAATATTTTCTTTTCATACAGTAACTATAAAGTATTTAAGGAATTTTTTCTTTTTATGCTAACGTTGTAAAAGAATTTAGTTATAACTGACCCGCTACCATATTAACTTTATTAATATACCAACTTGACAAGGCAGATGAAAAGTCAAGACTGCAACTCCTTTGGGTACATGAAAGGATTCGTGACTCTTCTAATGGTAAAACAATTTATTTTAATTAGTAAATTTGACAGCATGTAAGATTTGCCATAATCCTTTTTTCTCGGTATTACAGATTTGATTTTTTTAGCATTCTGATGTTGTGTACCCCACCATGCTGTATTTGAGACCTTGTATCATGCGGTGGTCTAAGTCATTGCAAGTGAGAAGAAAAGTTGCAACTTCATTTTATCTAAGCAACAACATCATAAGTTTAAGCTTTTATAATATTCAATTTTGATTTTGAAGCATCACTATATGGAGTCAACATTAACTTGCTATATTTTTTCAAGTCTTTTATTCTTTTAGGGGAAAAAAAAAAAGATCAAAGAGACAGAATTAGTGTCTGAAATTTAAAATTTTTCTTATGATACAAGCATAACATCTTACTCGTCTTCTGATTCGATGGCTCATCCCCGCCCAATAATCTACATGCATGATGCTAGCGTTCCTCTACTGGAAGAAAGTTTGGGTGATGAAAATATAATAAAGTCACAAAATAATGTCCCAATAGTAGAGGGCAGTCTACTCGTTGCAGCTGTCAATACTCGAGGCCAAAATATCACAAAAATATATGGTTTAATGAAGACACTTGAGGACAAGGTATCTGAGATGGAGAAATCACTTAGCAGTAGAATCACCATGGCCAAAGAAAGCAACACTGCCATCTAAACATCTCCGGTAGCCCTTGAGAATTTGCTTGCTGAGCCGCATGAATCTCTCATGACCACTGACGCAGGGGAACTTCAAGTGGGAGAGGATGTTCAAAAAATGGATGAAGAGGTTATAGCCGAGTCTCATGACTATCCAAAGCCCCTTGCTAGAAGAGCATCTTCTCAACAATCAAACTCAGTAAATAAATCCCCCGCTGAGAAAACAATTTTCCAGTGGTCCGAATCAATAGCATTGTTAGTTTGGAAAACTCTAAATTTTGGTACATCATAACTTAATGAAAACTCAATGTGCAAGAGGACCCCGGAGAAGAGCAAGGATGAAAGTATAGCCAAAATGTTATGAAAAGAACTTCAAAAAAATGGGTTGTGATCAAAACCCCATATGCCTCATTTGATAAAAACAACGACGACCTCACAAGGTATTAAACTCACACTTTTAAATTAAAATATTGACAAAAAGAAATACAGTGATGGTAGTAAGTAAGACTTCGTAATAACAAATTGGAAAGGAGGTAGAAATGATGGAGGATCCTGCAGCAGCAAATGAGGCAAAAGAAAGAATCAATTATGACAGAGATTGTCAAGGTACACTACATCACGCTAAATTTGTTAATATTCTGTTACTTTACAGCATGTTCTAGATTCTTTGGTTATTGAATTCCTGGCTAAGGAATTAATTTCAAAGGATATGCTTGCTTTCAGACACGAATGTCGTGCTCAATACAATGACAAGTAATGAATTTAGGTCGTCTTTGAGTTAATAATTTTTCTCGAATTAAAATCAAACCATTTGGTTTTAGTTTATTTTATTGATTGCTATTTTTTTGAAAAACCTAAGTGACATTATTTTTACACATGATAATATTTTAATAAATGAGAGCCAAGTTGATGATCTGCTACTGAACGGGTACTTAACAGTGTTCATGTAGATGCATTTGACCATGTGTTGGCTGAGAAAAATAAACTCCCTCTAGGGGTATATTTGCCCTTTCTTTATATTTTATATTTGCAGTATGTAAGTACGAATATAATCGTGTTATGAAGTAATTTTATTAGTGGAAACTGTATAAATACTAACTTAATATTGTTTTGCAGCACTACTCATCCTTTAATTTAATTAAGGATGGCCAACTATATGTGAGTCACATAAATAAAAATAATGAGCTAGGTTTCAACTAAATATCATCACCGTCGTTAACAATGTTCACTAGACTTCGTTGGTGGAGGACATCAAGGCACACTAGTGGCTTTTCTATGACTCATTGCTCAATCCCCTCCATTAAACAGTGATCCACAACATAGCTAGTCTGTTTTTCTTATAATTTGATAGGATTTATGTATACCAATCACTGATTTTAAGTAACTATTGAATGATAGATCAACCTTATGCAAAAAGATATTGATGAAGCATTTGATTTCAAAATTACTGACTGACAATTTGAAGTGGTATGGTTTTGATTGTGGTTTGGAACTATGTAAATATTTGGAAAATATAGTTACTAATGGAGTCAACAATATATGGATTGAACACCAGGATGGATTTTAAAATGCCTATTTTTATAGCTTACGTATGCATTATTCTGTTTGACTACCAATAGTAAGCTAGCCCGAGTCCTGTAATTAATTTATTTTTTTTACTATATGTCGTACTTGGGTTGGCACTTAAATGTTGTTTCTGTATAGATTTATTTTATAAATAATTGCTCATTTTCATACAAGTATCTCTCATTGGAGGTTCTTCCGGGATTACAAGTATTTGATCCTCCAAGTGATGCATTCATGTCGGTTTTACTTGTCTTTTGATCTCATTACATTAAAAAATCCAAAAAATCAAGGTTATACTCAAGAATTAATTCGGTACAACATTCATTTATAACAAATTTTAAATAGGCAATGAGTACAAATGCCTTATTTCCACCTCAATATACCCCTATTGGATTCCCTTGAGGGTCTAGAGTTAAATATAGAAAAATTATCTAAGTAAAATGGACAGAAAAACAACGCTGTATTGGTGAATTTCTTCAATGCGACGTCATTTTGCACACAAATTTTGTTTTCCAACGAGTCATAGGACATTTATTTGATAACAAAATCTTCTAAGTGATGCATTTATGCAGATTTTGCTTGTCTTTTGATGTCATTATATGAAAAAAAACATAAAAATCGAGATTGTACCCGAGAATTAACTCAGCACAACACTCGTTTAAGCAAATTTTAAATAGACAAGTAAAAAAGACATTATTTTTATCTCAATATATCCTAGTTGATTTCATTAAAGTTTTCAGTTAATTAAACAAAATTTTCTTAAGTAAAACGCCCATAACAACAACGTTGTATCCGTGAAATTCTCTAGTACAGTATCATATTGCACATGATTTTGATTTCCAACAAGTCATTAAGCTTTTATTTGATATAAGAATCTTCTACGTGATGCATTCATGCGGATTTTACTTGTCCGTTGATCTCATTATAAGGAAAAAAAACTAAAAATCAGTGTTATAGCTGAGAATTAACATTGTACAACACCTACTTAAGAGAAAATGTAAATCAACGGTGAGTAAAAAGACCTTATTTTCATCTCAATAGATGTTATTTGAATTTCTTGAGAGTTTTATGTTAATTATGAGAAATTTATCAAGTAAACTGCCCAGAATAACAATGTTGTACTTATGAATTTATTCAAGACAACGATATTTTGCACACAATTTTTATTTTCCAATGAATCATAAAAGTTTTATTTGATATCAAAATATTCTTAATGATGCATTCTTGCGAATTTTACTTATCTTTTTGACATTATAATATAGAAAATCCGAAAAATCAAGGTTGTATCGAAGAATTAACTCTGCATAACACCCATTTAAGACATTTTAAATAGAGATTAAGAAAAAAAACCTTATTTTCACCTAAATATATCTTATTCAAATTCCTTAAGGATATTGTGCTAATTATACGAAATTATCTAAGTAAATTGCCATAACAATCGTGCCTGTTAATTTCTTCTACACAAGATCATTTTGCACATGATTTTTAATTTCCAATTAGTCATAGGACTTTCATTTGATATACAAAATTTCTAGGTGATGCATTCATGTGAATTTTACTTGTCCTTTGATCTCATTACATGGAATAAATTAAATAAATCAAGGTTGTACCCAAGAATTAAGTTGGTACAACACCTACCTACGAGACATTTTATATCAACAATGAGTAAAAAGACAATATTTTCACCTCAATAGATCCTATTTGGTTTCCTTGAAACACTTGAATTAAATATATGAAATTTATCCAAGTAATATGCCCGTAACATTGTACCCATGAATTTTTTCAGTATAACATCATTTTGCACACGATTTTCATTTTCCAACGAGCCATAGAACTTTTATTTGATATCAGAATCTTCTTCTAACTGATACATTTATGTGAATTTTACTTGTTTTTTGATCTCATTACATGAAAAAAAATCCAAAAAATAAAGATTGTGCCCAAGAATTAACTTGGTACAACACCCATTTAAGACAAATTTTAAATAGACGAGTAAGAAGACCTTATTTCCATCTGAATATATTCTATTCAATATCCTAGTGGGTATCCAGTTAATTATAAGAAATTTATCTAATTTAAATGCCCAAAAAACAATATTGTACCCGTGAATTTCTTCAGCACATCATTTTGCACACGAATTTTTATTTCCAATGAGTCATAGGACTGTCATTTGATATCAGAATCTTCTAAGTGATATATTCATACAGATTTTACTTGTCTTTTGATGATATTACATGAAAAAAATCAAAAAATCAAGGTTGTACTCGAGAATTAGCTCGGTATAACACCTACCTAAGAGAAAGTTTAAATTAGCAATGAGTAAAAAAAATCTTCTTTTCACCTTAATAGATTCAATTTGATTTTCTTGACCGTAAGAAATCTAAGTAAAATGTCAAAAACAACAACGACGTACATGTGAATTTTTTCAATGCATCATTATGCACACAATTTATATTTTCCAACAAGTCATAGAACTTTATTTTGAGATAAGAATATCCAAAGTGATGCATTCCTTGGGATTTTACTTGTATTTTGATCTCATTACATGGAAACACCTGAAAAATTAGATATTAGAATTAACTCAATACAACACTCATTGAAAACATTTTAAATACACGAGTAAGAAGACCTCATTTTCACCTCAATATTCAATTTCCTTCAGAGTATTGGTTTAATTATATGAAATTTATCTAAGTAAAATGCCCAGAACAACAATATTGTACCAGTGAATTTCTTCATTACAATATCATATTACACAATTATTGTTTTCCAGCAAATCATAGAACTTTTATTTGATATCAGAATCTTCTAAGTGATGCATTCATGCGAACTTTGCTTGTCTTTTAATCTCATTACATGAAAAAACCTGAAAAATTAAGGTTGTACTCCAGAATTAACTCAATACAGCATCAATTTAAGACATATTTTACATCACTAATGAGTAAAAAAATAAACAAATGGAGAAAACACTCAAAATTTTTGGATATTTTAACGCTCAATAGTATCCATCATCATTTGGGTGTAACACAAAGTTGTCTGAATAATGCTGGGTCTTCGGATGAATTGTCGTTAAATTTGAATAGTAGTTAGTAGTTATTGTTATTAATAATTTATACAAAATAATGAAAGCAACTTTTTAAAATATCTCTGAATAAACAAACAAGCATAGGACAAAAAGGACGGTTGTGGATGACTCTGCATTCTCTTCAATTAACGAGGCTTTTTGATTTATTATTGTGGTTGACTCTGCAGTCTTTTTGACTATGGAGATTTTTTGCTTGGACAATTTAGATGGCTCTACACTCTCTTCCAACATGAAAGATTTTCGCTTATTCACTCTGACAAGAATGTTTAGTAAAATAACAGCCAATTAATCCATAAAATAACAATGTACTAATAACTAATACAAAAATTACTTTTAACAGTCCTTTTTAGCTCTCAATATCGTTTCAATCTTCCATTAGATATACCCTTAGATCTCTTTTTGAATGGGTCTTTAAGACCACCACTACAATACTTGTCTTCTACACCACCTTCATTCTTTTGATAGCCTTTTGGATTGGAGGTAAGTTACCTCCATAAATTAGATTGACATATCTGAAAACTTTTTTAGAGAGTTCAACATATATTCTTCAGCATCTTTATTATCTTATGATTTACAACTAATTTGATACAAATAACGACTCATGTGGTTTCGGAATATAACGATTGATGGAGAATTTATTGACCTGTAACTCTTTAGTGTCCTTATACGTGACATCAATGTATCTGTTATTCTTTGCTCTAGAAGATCAACTCATTAAAAGGTATTTTTTGGGGATGTATACAATATGTTCCTGACAGAGTACCTTTATACAGTGTGCACTTAATAACACCATCATCGCAAATTTCTTGCAGCTACATATATGTCGAAGATTACTTTGTTAAAATGATCTATTTATAACTTAGAACGTTCTCTATTCTAAAGATTTCTAATCATGTATTTGTATAGCTATTATCACATTTTTTTGTGGATGGTCCATCGAATCCATGCAAAAATTGTTCTTTGAAGAAAGCATAAAGTTTTCTTGAGTAAAATGTAGCAGCATGCTTCAATAAAAGGCTGCTTCTAACAATTGGAATAACTACAAACTCGCTACATCTAAAATCTTCATCTTGTTTACTTTGTCTTCATGTATTCACGAGCATCTCCAATCCCAAGAAACAGTCAATAGGAGTTTTTAGGCTTAGAGACTCCATGAAAGATATTGTTTGTAGACTCACGGCGTTGTGTTGATAATATTTTAATGCAGAAAATATCTTTATTGAATGTTGTTAATCTTTTATTTTTAATTCTATATAGATAATTTAGCCAAGCATTATGTTGTAGCATTTTTCTATCATGGCTCATACTTGCTCAAACTCATCTTATGAATCACATTTAGTCATGTACATGTTAAATAATATCTGTATTATCCTATTAGTATTGAATTAATGCACTTTTAAGGAGGTCTATTTAGAGATATGTCATTGGCATAATCGATACTGAGTATGAGGCAATGTCATATCTAAAGCTTTCGTCATTGCTTGAACTTCATCAATGAATATTATTATGAAATTTTTATCATTCATTACGAGTATGAATATTTTGTATAACTAAGTGAATAACTCAATGGCCTCTTCCAATAAAAAGGCTACCCCAAATAAAATATTTTGTTAATGATGATTTACTCCAACAAAAGATGCACAAATTAAGTTGTGCTTATTAAATCGAAAACTTGTATTAAAAAGTGTGACATCTCTAAAATAAGCATAGTTAATCCTTGACATACCATCACTCCAAAAATAAAATTCAGCAATCCACCTAACTCATCGACTTGTATATCCCAAGCAAACAAATTATCTTTAGTATGCCTTTCCTTAAATATTTGCAATAGAGCATTTGTGCCTCCATTCTCAATTCATGATTTTTTCTCCGTTTGGATGTAATTATATGTATCTCTTCTTGAAATTCCCAATTATTGTACTCCTGCTTCTATAGGAGAGTTGAATGCATCAATCACTCTAATTTTTGCTTGTGTCATCGACTGCAAGACAGCTGATTTATCTTTACTAGTAACCCAATGCAAACACAAGAGATGTTAATCACTCCGCTCTACTAGTGAATGATTGTGATTCTCTACAAATTTATTAATCTTTCAGTTACCATCAGAATCAATGAAAAACCTAATCATTGCAAAACAACCATCTGAAAAAAGAAACTACATACTTCTATTTAGTTTTTGTCTATTCTTAAAATCAGATTTAGCGCATAGATAATCTTTTGACATTATATTCATTGTGTTTGGTCGGTAGCTGACATGATTACTTAGTTTATTATGACTAAATTAATGTAAGTAATAATATCGATGTCTAGAACTATGTTGTTACTTCGGTTTTCCTCAGGACAACATGTGTATTTCATCATTTAATGATACAAAATATGCTTTTTGGGTCTAAATTGCTATCAATAATAAATTTTAATAATGTAATTAAAGATATTTTATATATTTTATTACTATAATCCTACTTGTACTCCTAATTTTATGTTGTTCTATCGGTTCTCCGTTAGTTTTCTTCAGGGTTAAGTGACAGAATATGCAAATGAAGAGTCAACTGCACAAAAACTTTTGGCACCATTGTTCATATTGAGAAGAAAGCATAGGATGCGTATTGTAGTTACGCACGCTAGATAAGATTTAGTGTTCGAAAGGATTACAATCATTAAATGATTTAAGAAAATGTTGTACAAAACAAAAACTGAGAGAACAACTTGGTCATATACAACAATGTCTACACGCAAGTTACAGAAACCCTTCTAAAGATAGTAATTAAATGTATCTAGTCACAAATAACAAATTAGCTATCACTTTGTGATTGAAAACATATTGTACTGAAGAAAAAATAGAAGTATAGCATGTTTGTAGTGATTAAATACAACAGAAAACCGTACATTAAACTAAACCATTAAAACTTCCTTTTCGAAAGCTATTCACAAATAACAAATTATATGGTATTGATTGATAAAAAACAATCATTAAACTGAAAAAAGCTTGGAATAGAACATCCTTGTAGTAAAACATCTCTATGTAAAATTATTACTAAAACCATAAAAATTTATTGTTGAGCGCAATTTAGACCCAAATAACACATTTTGTATCATTAAGTGATAGAAAACACTTGTACTGAAGAAAAACGAGGGAATAACATAGTTGTTGACAGATATGTCAAATTAAAATTTTAAAAAAAAAACTTTATATTTGATTACTCACTTTAATTAACTAAGAAAAAAACATTTATAATGATTAAATGATCTAAAACACTTGTTGTACTGAAAAAAACCGAGAGAACAACAGGTTGGTAGTCAACAATATCTACGTACAACTTATTAAAACACTTCCAAAGTTATTAATTAAATGAATTTACTCACAACTAAGAAATTACCTATAGCTCTATGATTGAAAACAAACGTTGTAATGATAAAAAAACAGAAATACAACATAGTTGTAATGAAGAAATACTACGTAAATTCGTATTTCACGCCATTCTAACTCTTCCTAAAAAAGAATTTAGTAACAAATAAATTATAAAGTATTGAAAGAAAGAAAAAAAATGTACAATAAACTAAAAAAAAGTAGGAGTACAACACGGTTGTAGTGCTCCAAGTCTACATAAAACCACAATAATGGTTTGTGTTCATCATAGCTGAAAGCATATGAGTCACATTTAAGCCATACTATAACATTTTAATGGTTGACAATATTTATTACAACCTCGTTGTATTGAAAAAAAATCAACAATACTTGAAATGTTTAACACAAAATAACTTGACTCTACATAAAATATATAGAACACAATTTCAAAACATCAATGAAATTTTCTACGTTCAAGTTAAGCAAATGGCTGAAACTATGAATGAATTTGAAGAAGCATGGAGTGCAAGCATGTTATATTCATTAAAACCTAACGATGGCTTTAGCTCCCTGTTTTCGGTCTTGATGTGCATATTCTCCTTTTCGGCTGCTTTCCTTCATGACTGCCTTCTTCTGATTCTAGGGTTTTGAATATGTTTTGTTGTTTCATTGTCTACTCATCATCTTTATTTTGACCCTACAACTATTTCTTCTCGCATTTTTTCTAAATACCATTAGCTCCCTGTTTTCGGTCTTGATGTGCATATTCTCCTTTTCGGCTGCTTTCCTTCATGACTGCCTTCTTCTGATTCTAGGGTTTTGAATATGTTTTGTTGTTTCATTGTCTGCTCATCATCTTTATTTTGTCCCTACAACTATTTCTTCTCGCATTTTTTCTAAATACCAATATATGGCCAAATCGGATCAACTCAGACCCACGTGTCATTTCATTATTGGATTCTGGATAAAGATTACCGTCTGAACTAGGGACGTAATATTTTCTCCGAAACTAGTGCTAGGTAACTTATTCTTTCTCCTTTCTTTTTTTCTTTCATATTGATTGAAGAGTTTCTCAAACAACTCTTTGCATTCGAATTTAGATATAGGGCACTTCCTTTCTCGCTTTGCTGCAGCATTCCAAACAGCAAGAGTTATGGTCAATCGTCGTTCATTCTTTGTTCGTCATCTGTGATTCGTACAAGGTAATTGCATGATACAAATGTGGTGAAGCCCATGCAACAAAGAAAATAGTGTTGTTACCATGCAGTTGTGTTAATTAGACTGAATTATTATTATTTGGATTATGCTTTTAGTCGGTTAAAATTTATTCAAATTGAGTTTGACTAAAATATAACGATACATTAAGGTGATTGATATTGATTTATAATTTAAGCCTAATTTGATGGTTTACTTCGAAATGACTAGATGCCATTATTGAAAAACTAATTTAATTTAACTACTACTTGTATAGGATTAATGATCCATTTATATTTTTTTTACTTGTAGCCTAAACATATGAATAAATTACCTTAAAATAACCATATTTAGTTGAAAATAAATGGTCTTTTAGTAAATTTGCATGATACATATAATTCAATATCAAATATACTCAGAAAATACAAAACTTAAGACACATTTGCCTACAAGACTTGAGCTTATTATTGCATGAGAATGTCTAAAATTCATTTTATAAATATATAAGAATATATGATTTTTTAATTTCATCCATGTAACTCAATTCAACGCTAGCTCAATTTAAATTCAATTCGTATTGAATTGGTTTATTAACAACTTCGTGATCTTTTGCCTAACACAATCTAATCCATATAATAATTTTAACTGGAGTCATGCAAATAATATCAAGCAGCACTGGTGTTTTTAATATATTTAATTACTATAGAACAAGAAATATAAAGGTGCAATTTTCATATTATTTTACTTGAACTCTGATTCCAATTTGTTCAAAACCCAGTTTGAGTTCATGCTGAGGTGTTCTCCTTCGACTCTTATTTTTAGTTTTATTCTAATTGTTTGTTTAAACATAACTTTTTTTTTTTTATTTTGAATCAAACATAACTCTTTCGTTTACATTGCAATTTAAAGTTAATCGATTACAGCTTATAAGCTTTTTGCTATTTGAAAAATAATTAATACCGCGAGTTTATTTGTAAGTAGAACAATACATTTTGAATAATGTGGTTATCCAAAACTTGAAACTTTTAGTATGTTGGTGGATGAGCGATTGTAACAAAACCAGGTAAATTCTATAATTTATTTATATTTCAAATAAATATTTATTTACCTATAGATTACGTTTGTTATTCGATGTCCTAATCATAACTGATATGCAATATTTGTTGTTTTAATGAATGTAGGTATCACGGCATAGTAAAAATTCTAACACAGCTATCTCTTCACAAAACCCCAACTCCACCAAACAAACTCAACAAGATATTAACCTAGAAGATATTAGAACCACCATACAACAAAAACAACAACAAACCTTTACCCTACAAAGTGGGGTAGGCAAGTAACAAACCACCATCCATAAAGGAAAAAAAAAGGCTCTAAAGCCCAGGTCTGAAGCTTGGGATTCTGAGAATTTTTTTCTTTTCCTTAGACTTTTCTCTTATTTTACTATATTTTCCCCCATTTTTCTGAGAATTGCTATATCGAGTGGAACTTATTTCTTGATTAATTCTGAAAGTGAATTTTCTTTTAATTAATTGGCCTCAAAGAATTTTCCTACCCGGACCTCCAATTATATTATTGTCTAGTAGAAAAGTTAAGTTTCAACCAATTTGGTTATGCTAACGCCTGAGCGATAAAGAAAAATTTTTTGATTAACTACTCACATTTTAATTACACCCTTATAATTTTTATGAGACTCTTTAGGTTCAATGAGAGATTGTAAAGCATGGGACATGATTCTTAGCTACTAATTTAAACCAATCCCCTTTAATGATTATTTCTGTTTTAATACTGTTTTTATATATTCAAGTTAAGTGCTCAGGATGCTCACATAAGGCACTACCAAAAATAACTATAATCCACAGCATAAAATATGAAAAATACTTTACTTCAAGATTATAAACATCAAATCCCTCTCCCAAACTTGTTTATTATAATTTTTATGAGACTCTTTAGGTTCAGAAAGTACTGATAACGCAAATAAACGTAGGTATTGTATAACAGACACAGCTAAGGAAATATATAATAATTCACCATATAAAAAGAATTGAGAAAGCGCACAGAACAAAAAGTAAAATTGAACATATATAACTTAGAAAATCTACAGAAGCACATGCCATAACATTTCAACAGGAACAAAAACACTCTAAAGCATGATGCTGACACAATCCACCAAATGCTAACAATGCAGTAGTCACCCAAGAAAAACTAGTCAATTACATCAACAGGGACATCAATACTCTAAAGCATAACACTAACACACGGCACAAAGAAAACAATGCAATAGTCGCTCTAATCAGTGTCAATCTCCTCCACCCTGTCCTCCTCTGAGACAAAAATCTCAAAAGATGGCGCATTCAAAAATGACACTGATGGGAGTGTCCCTGCACCGCCTTAACACACCAATGCATGTATGCATGGTGTTGGACTGCGTAGTGCTTGGTCTGTTGACGTACCTCAAGAATCTTTATCTCCATCGCAACCAAACACCTGATCACCTTGATGTTCAAGGGTTAGGTTGTGATTCCTCGAGATGCCGAGTGGAGCTCTCCCCTTGCTCACGAGATGATCTTGTCGCGGAGCCCAAAGAAGAAAAGAAATTCCTTGTGATGAGCTTCTGCGAGAGCAACATCTCATTTTCTCCAATAAACCCCTCCCTCACACATAAGGCAGTGATCAGTGACGCGTGGTCTAATCCTACGATGGCCTGCCCATTAGCTATGTAAGCAATGAAATTGTGGAGCACTAGGCCGACATCTATTGACTTTCCCGACGGGATACAGAAGTTTAGGACCGTCCTATAATTCATGACATCAGTAAAGCTAGTGGTAGGTAGAAGGTGGGTCACAATGAAGTAGCGTCAGGCAAAGGTGGGGTTCAGGTATGAGAGAGGGAAGTTCACTACAGTCTCCCCCTTCCACTGACTAGTGGCGTCAATCAGGAAATGGATGATCTCTTGGTAGTTGTCGGCACTAAAAGAAAGTTAAAAGAAAGTTTGAGGGGTCGCCCGTAAGAAGCTGTCGGCAGCCGGAATTGAAATCACATCGCCCGCTTCGGAAGAACGTTTTAATTTACGTATATATATGTATATAATTTTAGAAAAATATGAAATCAAACTGACCTCATATTTTTCATAGTTTAATGAAAGAGCGTTCTACCTCAAATCTTATATCTACCCCGAGGGACAAACACAAGACTTGAGGGTGAGGCTCGATCAAATAAACTAAGAAAACATATGACATCTGTTTGGGTCTACGAAACCGTTTTATTTGCCGACAAGTTCCCCTATTTAATACAAATAATTAAATAGGG
>NW_018238194.1:554396-554989 GCF_001263595.1 Phalaenopsis equestris | reverse complement strand
GGAAATGCTCAAATCTGGAACATTGTTGAGGAATCCAAATGAAGAGAAACTAGGGGAGGCCACAGATCCTGAGGAGAACCTCAGTGACTTCCCAGTCTATCCTATGATTTGGCTCTAATTTTGAGAAGAAATTATTAAAGTGTTTTATCCTGACATTTTTATTTAATTAGGGCTTATATTTGTGTGACAATGTCACACAAATTGCCTGGAAAATATGAGGGTTTACGTCGTATCGGACGACAACCTCGGAACCTAGAACGAGTTAGGGCTTAAATCGTACAGCAGAGTTATACGAATGCCTAAAGAAAAGGTGGAGGATTTACGTTGCGTTAGGCAAACAACCTCGAAATACTATGGATTGTTGTTTAATTTCTAGGAAAATGGATGGTTTTGCTGAGGAAGACATGTTTTGTTATTGAAGATGGCCGTGCCGCCCACTACGGTAGCTCCAAGCTCCCCGACATGACGAGTTTAAGTTTTCTAGGGTGTCCAGTTATAGTATCAAATCAAATGGCCCTATTGTTGTAGTCCTCTAAACATCCTATGTAAAAAAAAAAAAAAAAAAAGAAAAAACTAAATGTAAAGCGTGCAAT
>NW_018238194.1:553248-553580 GCF_001263595.1 Phalaenopsis equestris | reverse complement strand
TTTATTAGAAATTTTTGTTGTCCACGAGTCGATTACGCTACCGGGCATAGGACTGTCAACAACCTGAGGAGGTTCGAGCCGACTACCGCTAGACTTATGTTGGTGAAGGATACCATATCCTATTGTTCATCAAATGTCTGGATCTTGATGTTATAGGATAGGGTATCTTTCTGCTTTATCTTCGGTATGCCTTTATCATCAGCACCGTACGCCCCAAAACGACTACATGCGACTTTGCTTGATGGTTTCACGTATAGCAAAAGGCTATACGCGGACACTTATGCATCGGACATAAGCATCGAAAAAAACCGAACCAAGAAGCAAGGAAATAA
>NW_018238194.1:546770-552805 GCF_001263595.1 Phalaenopsis equestris | reverse complement strand
CTGCCAAGACCCACAACCAAAGGCAGTCCAAGAGACAATAAGTAAGGCTTACGGTTAAGACAACAAAGGACCTAGGAAAGAACTGTTAAAGCTCACGGCTTAAGGCAGCAAAGAGCAGCTGCTAAAGCCCACATCCAAAGCACAAGGGGGGCTCACGGCCAAAGCCAACAAAAGGACCACCAAAGGCAATTATGCTTCCCTGACAAACTGAAAGGATAATTAAAATAATTATAATTTTTTTTGGATGGCAAACTTGATTCAATAACAAGCAAAGACAGCCCCCACCTTAGAGCCAATCCAAATCCCACAAAGGCCAAACAAAGCAAACACTGCCCATACTAGAGCCAAATCGAGCCCAGCAAGGCTAAACAAAATCAACACAGCTCCCCATCTAGAGCCAAACCCAGCTCAACCAAGAACCAAAGCCAAAGCCAGCCCTCAACTAGAGCCAATCCAAGTCCAGTAGAGGCCAAACAAAGTGCAGCAGGGCTAAAACACAAGAGCCCTTAAAGCCAGGAAGAGAGCTCTAACATCTCAATAAAAGCCAAGACTCAAGTTTCCACAGAAACCGACGTCCCATACTCCTGAAATGAAAACCGAGCACCAACAAAAGCCCAAAGCCGAGCCATTTAAAGCCCAAAACCGAGCCTAACGATATCAAAATCCAGACTCCCATAAAGCATTAAAGATCCAACCATTTCACCCCAAAACCGTGACTTTAAATCAAGCCAAAACCAAGTTCAACAAGAACCAGAAACCAAATCCGAGTTCGACGAGAAACAAGAAGCCAAAATCGAGCTCAACGAAAACTCAAAAGCCAAAGTCAGAGCTCAACAAGATTAAAACAAGCCCAAGCATTGATATAATCGAGCCATACAACATTAAAGCTCTAGCCATTTTAAGCCCAAGGAATGACCTGCATGTCTAAACATTCTCTAAGCATGAAATTATTCCAACAAATATATGAACAGGGGAGATGACTCATGAAGAGTTAAGTCAAACTCTCAAAACAAGATACAAGGCTTTCCACATTAAATAAAATTTTTCATAGCCTGCATTTCAAGCTGGGGAAAGCCACAGGAAGCCCAAGCCGAGCCCCCTCAAACATGCATAAAACAGTAGAATGAACTTCCTAGCATGCATGAAAGGCCAAATAACCTCTCCATTATTTCATTCCAAACGAAAATAAGTGAAAAGCTCTATAATACTTATCCCATCATGCTTGCAAGAGGAGCAAAAATCATTTCAAAGGCATGTCTTAACTCCCTAAATGTTTCCAATGTAAACATGCCACGAGAACCATTAATATGCCATAGCCTCCCTAGTTTAAGCAAATAACCCAGTTTAGCTCTTAGGACATGCCCACATTTCATTTTTTTTACATGCTTCTAAAGTGAATACTTCGAAGTATATGAAAGTAAAGAGAACCAGCATGCTGAAATATCCAACAGAACTATACTCAAGGCTCGGCAAAGGGAAAACCGAAGAGCAACGAGGCACCACAAAAGGGGGGGAAGAAAAGTACCTCAAGAATGCTAAAGTAAAGCCCTGCAACACAAGAGTTCATCCCAAAGAAGTGCTCTCACAGAAATTCCCTCTCCAAGCTCCTCCCAGCCAAAATTCCTACTCTCGCCTTCTTGCCAACTTTTTCAACAACCCAAAAAAAATTCAAAGGAACTATCCTTATAGGCAGAGAATAGAGGAGAAGAGAAAGAAGACCACCCCCAACAGTCCACGGCACTCGAATCGGGCCAAAAAGAAAAGGGACGCTTCCTGCCCACAGAAGGCGGGGCCAACGAAGTCTCTCGGACCGAGCGGCGAGACTAATGGCAACGAGGAAAGCATCGGGAAGAGGAGAAGAAATGTCATTCCAGTGTACCAGGGAACCAGTTTCCCAGAGTCAAACTACCAAGAAAAGGAAAACCACAGCACAGAGCGGCTGGCACGGTTTCGGGAAGGAAGGTTGCGGGCAGAGAGTGTCGCGCAAGGACGAATAAGAAGGGAAAGGTCTAGGCACGCGAACGGAAGAGGGAAAGGAGACAGAGCTCGGGTGCGTGCGTTAGGGGAGTTAGGAATTAAAGAAGAAAGGGGGAAGGGGTAAAAAAGAGTTAATTAATATATATATATTAAATAAAACCCGATTTACTTGCGCGCGGCGACGTAACAAAATGGGTGTCCTCCCTAGGCAAAATCGACGTTCCGGACGCGCCGGTGCAGTTTGTTTTGTCATCCGGGGTCGCTCGGACGACATCGTCGACAATCGGGTCAAAAACGCGTCAAAATTCAAATTTCACATAATTTCGACCCGCGATCGATCGTCTCAAAAGGTTTACTCGAGCCCTCGACAAATAACAGTGCAAGCGATGCGAATTGTGTCGATCGGACGCGTTGACTCTCCGAATTGCGAAGTTTGTGCGCGCAGGAGTGCGAATTGTGCAGAAGGCCACCCTAAGGCTCAGAAAGGTCCTACAGGAATCCCTTTTGGGTTTCCTCATGTCAGTTTCATCCTTCTAAGTGCTAGAAGTCGATACCACACACGTGAAGCTCCAAAAGGGGACGGAAGTAGGTCGAACTCCTAAAACGAGGCGGTTCACATTTCTAAAGCTCTAAGATAGTCGTCGGGAGACCTCTAAGGCTAGATCCTAAATCCTAAGAGAAAGACTAGAGACTAGACCTCACTAAAAATGAGGTATATTAGAAGTTGCTTATTACACATGTACTTGTTAGTTGTCATAGTGTTCTCCATAGATAATCATAACAATGTACTCTTACATAATTGGATAAAGATCAACGAAACCAATACAACCAACACGAAAGTCTAGGCCAACATACCTAGAACAAAGCGTAGAAATGAGTGATAAAAACATATTCACTGGGGATTAGAAGATGGATTCGAGGCTATCGAGCTTCGAGTGTAGATTTCGGACTCGTGTTAGGATTTAGTGCTGAAAATAGAGTAGGGCGGAGGCCAACGGTCCCGAGGGAGTAGAACACAGGTCTACGATCCCGGAGGGTATCGGTGGGATATATCGGTGGGAGTAGGGCACAAGCCTACGGTCCCGAGGGAGTAGAACACAGGTCTACGATCCCGGATAATATCGGTGATAGTATGGCGGAGGACTACAATCCCGAAAGAGGAAACAGATCCCGGAGAATATCGGTGGGAGTAGGGCACAGGCCTACGGTCTCGAGGGAGTAGAACACAGGTCTACGATCCCGGAGAATATCGGTGGGAGTAAGGCACAGGACTACGGTCCCGAGGGAGTAGAACACAGGTCTACGATCCCGGAGAATATCAGTGGGAGTAGGGCACAGGCCTACGGCCCCGAGGGAGTAGGACACAGGTCTACGATCCCGGAGAATATCGGTGAGAGTAGGGTACAGGCCTACGGCCCCGAGGAAGTAGAACACAGGTCTACGATCCCGGAGAATATCGGTGGGAGTAGGGTACATGCCTACGGTCCCGAGGGAGGAAATGTGAGTAGTGATTGTGAGGATCATTGAGGGTTTTGTGAAGTAAGAAGGACGCGGAACGTATGTGAAGAATGCAGAATGTGAGTGAAACGTGAAAGATTTAGTTATCACCTCATGCAGGATTCTGTGAAATGAGGATGTGGAGCGTGAGGGAAACGTGAAAGATTTAGTTACCATTTTTTATCATTTTATAGGTTTTATTATCGTAATATATTATTAGCTCTGGATTTTACTTATATAATTAAATTTTCTTCATGTCGTTCTTTGTTCGTTATAGGTTAGAACCACCGTGTGGTCATGCGGCTTTTCATCATACGCACAGAAAAGCAACTCAACAAACATGCCGAAATTCAAAATAAGCTTCATTGAATCTTCTTCCAAATCATGTAATACAACTGATCATATGCTGGAACTGCCCAAAATAGCATGCTGAGTACATCCATGCAAGAACTGTAGTATCACATATCATATCACTTTTGTCCTGATGTCGTGCAAAAAGGTAGTAAGTATCTATCTATCCTTCGATGTCAGCTCGTGATCAAGCTAACCTTCTAAGCCACGCTTTGGGATAAGAATACTTTCGCGTATACTTAGAGGTACAACCATCTCACAACTAGCACGTAATTCCTCCAATTCTAAATTTGGCTGAAACCCGTGTGGCACCTTGCTATCGTCCATCCTTCTTAGAGTAACAGAAACTCTGCGATGCGGCGCTCCTGGGATGCAATGCTTCGCCAAGTCTGCTCCATTTCCTTTCAAAATCAAAATTGAACCCACTGGCAGCGGAATTTCGACCGATCCTCTGAACTCTCCATCCCAGAATGTCAATTTCTCTTCCAAATAGAATGTTGCTCTTGCTCATGAAGGACACCGTGCAGAAAGGCCTCACAAAATCATGATGGTCTATGTGGTGGGGAATGCAATCTCCTATATTTTAATAATACAGCTATTCGGGATACAATCTGCAGGCAGGATGCTCCATCTTACCATTCTTTTGATCATCCTTTTTATCTCGAAAGGCAAAAGATCCACCTCATCGTATCTTAAGATACCCGGGGGATTCCCCAGCCTATCCCTCGTGAAGTTGTAGCAGCAACCGCATTGAATTGTAATTCGTCATTTGCCTCTCATCCATTTCTGCGGCTCTGAGTACGTCTCCTTCATCAATAATCCAGCACGACCTTTGTTTCGCAAGTCAAACACACAGTCCAGAATTCTTCTCTCTGCTCTTTCAGAGAAAACTCCTGTATGTAATTCCAAACCCTCCAAGATGTTGATAGACTTTCCTCGGATCTCCTTGTAGAATTCAAATTCTTGTCTTCTGACTCTGTTCATTCTTTCAAGCTCGATTGCAGGAATCTTTTATACGTGTCGGGGTTGCTCCCCTGTCCAGAACTGCGGCGTCTCAGCGAACCTTGGGACGTACGGCTCGACTTCTGGATGTTCAACATTTCTCAATATCATACTTGCAGCAGTGTATTCCTCGAAAGTCCCGTATCGCTCTAGCTGTAGAACATTACACTCGGGGCATTCTGTAAATGCCCCGGCTGCTGACGTCCGTCTCGGGATCTCTACATTACACATTGGACATCCCGGGCAAAGCTCGTCGGGAACCTCTGACTGTGTAAACTCCACCAAGCCCTACCGCGCCTTCGGCGACCGGCGGACTAGTGGTAGTCTCCCCTAGGTTATGGTCGTAGACCCTCTCCTCGGGAATCGGGGTAAGTGTTGTTTATGCCTCCCTTGCACGTCTTCTTTCGTCTTCTTTCCGGGCGACCGAAGGCTCTGTGTTTGCGGCGGTTGGCATTTCGACGTTGTGTCTTTCTCAGTGGCGTGTCAGGAACTCTATCAGCAAAGGCACCGACCAAGCCTCCTGTCGGTGTGGTAATCATCGATTGCAACTGACTAGTCCCCTCTATCGGATACTGTATTCTTCCCACCTTCTGTCTCTTCAGTGAGGAGTCTTCCCTGACACTGATTTTAAGTAGCGACGGTAACCCTTCTGTCTCCCGGCGGCTCACGATGTCCATCAGAGGACCCTCGTACTCAACGTTGACCTGACTGTAGTCCAAGTCAAAGTTCACTACGCCACCCTGAGCTGCCTTTTCTTTATTCAGTGCGAAATTTAAGTCGTCTTTAAAAGAGAATATCAGCTTTGAACTTGACATTTTCCTACAAAAAGACAGGAAAACATCAGCGCGCTGAAATCCAAAACGAACAAGAACAACAGAGCATTATTAAGTAGATTTTAGAATTATAAAGGTGCAAACATGTATTTTTTTTAATTGGTGAAATTTAGAACGAAAGTGAAGAACGTATAAGTGCAAATTCAAATTTTCATCTCATTAAAATTAATTTTATTACAAAATTTTGGGACCCAGTCACAGACACTAGCCGAACAGTCATTTCTCAGACCCAACATTATTTCTGGAGTTTCACTCCGGGGAACGTCAAGTTGCATAATAAGTCTTCAAATATCGCCCATTGACCGGCAACATAGGTCTTTCGCCTCGAGAGTCCACTAGCTGGTAAGATCCTCCTGAATAGACCTTTTCCACGAC
>NW_018238194.1:543040-546752 GCF_001263595.1 Phalaenopsis equestris | reverse complement strand
TTTCCACCGATCTTGCGGCGTGCAAGAATAGGTCTCCTGAGAACAAGAACGAGATCACCAATTTTGAACGTTCTAGGGCGGACCAGCTTATCCTGAGCTTGTACAATCTTTGCTTGGTAAAGCTCTAAATTTTGTTGTGCTTCTAGTAATTTTATTTTAAGACTTTCCAACTTTTCAAGTCTGAGTTTTGCACTTTCTTCTATTGTAAGCTGATTAGAGACAATGACTCTAAGAGACGACGTATGAACTTCTACTACGGCTTCGGATCCATAGCCGAGCGCATACGGTGTACACTGGGTGGGAGTTCTGAACGTCGTCCGGTAAGCCCACAAAGCTTCTAACAACTTCTAATGCCAACCTCTCTTGTTCCCGTCCAACGTCTTCTTCAAAATCTGCACGAGCGTCTTATTGAAGGCCTCGGCCAAACCATTCGCTATGGGATAATAAATCGTGGAATATCTCCAATCTATCCCATATCGTCTGACGAAGCTATTGATCTTAGTACTTTTAAACGTTGACCCGTTGTCGGAAATCACTCGGCGCGGAACACCAAAGCGGTAGACGATCTGACTCTTGAAAAACTGAAGAACGTGCTGAGCTGTAATTTCACGTAACGGTACTGCCTCTGCCCATTTAGAAAAGTAATCTGTAGCTGCGAGAATGAATCTTTGCCCCTTTGAAGATAAAGGGTCTATCGGACCCACTATATCCGTGCCCCAACACTCGAATGGCCACGAAGCGACGGTCGGGTGTAACACATTCGGAGGTTGGTGCAAGACCACCCCGTGCACCTGGCACAGGTGACACTTTCTAGCGGTATCCATGCAATCCGTTAACATTGTTGGCCAATAGTATCCTAATCTTTTAATCTTCATTTTCATTTTCGGCCCTGACTGGTGCGCTCCACACAATCCGGCGTGTACCTCTTTGACAATACCGTGTGCTTCGGCTGTGCTCAGGCATCTCAGCCACATCTGATCAAACGATCTCCTGTAGAGGACATTATCTACCAAGGCGTACGACAAAGCTCTTTTTGTGATATGATATGCGGTTGACTTATCTTCTGGCAATTTTCCCGTTTGCAAATACTCTATTAAAGGACTGCGCCAGTCCTTGAGATTGTCTGTCACTGTAGCTACTATTTCTTCTTCTCTTCGGATCCCGGAGCCTGTGCAAACTGTCGATGTCGATCTGTGACAAAATCTGACGTCCTTGTACCGTAATGTCAACGGAATCCTTCAGTGGACACGCCACTTCCTTAGCAAATTTCGCTAGAGCGTCGGTCTGAGCGTTGTCTCCTCGAGGAATCCGGTACAAAGCTACGCTAGGAATCTGTTCCAACAACGTCATCGCATACCGATGGTACTATGCCAATCTCGGTTTTAAGATCCTATACTGTCCGGCAACCTGTTGAATGACGAGTTGTGAATCGCCATAAATGGCAATGTCTGTTATATCCATTGAGATTATAAATTCCAATCCGGTAATTAAGGCTCCATACTCTGCTTCATTTTTCGTGCACGGCTCTGTCAAGTGGTAAGAAAACCTTAACATTCTCTGGTCCGACGTGACGAAAATCAAACCAATTCCTGCTTTACCCGGTATGACTGTTTGTAATCCTTTATCCTTCCTGGCTGACTCTGCTAAAATCTGTCCCTTGATAGCGCGAAGGGGAACAAAAGTTATATCGAATTGCAATAAAATCATCGACCACCTTGCTAAACGTCCGGAAAGTGTTGGTCGGGTCATCAAATATTGCAACGGATTAACCTTCGAAATAAGGGCGACCTTATGAGAAAGCATGTAATGTCTAAGCTTCTGGGCGGCGAAAATTAAAGCTAGACAATGCCTCTCAATAGGAGGATACTTTACCTCCGCCGGTATTAGACTTTGACTCAAGTAGTAGAGTGCGTTTTCCTTACCATCGTCTTTGACCTGAGCCAGTAGGGCTCCAAAAGAGTCGTCTAAGGCCGCGGTATAAAGTATCAACGGTTTTCCCGGGATAGGGGCTGCCAAAACAGGAGGTGTCATTAAATATCGCTTAACGTCCTCAAAAGCCCGCTGACATTTCTCTTCCCAAACGAATTTGGCGTCCTTTTTTTTTAATTAATGCCGAAAGGGGTTGACCCCTACCTGAAAGATTAGAAATAAAGCGTCTTAGATATGTCAATTTCCCTTGAAAGAAACGTAGTTGTTTCAAGGTTCTGGGAGGAGGCATTTCCAAGATAGCTTTAATCTTATCTGGATCAATCTCGATTCCCCGATAACGAACAACGAATCCTAAAAATTTCCCGGAGGTAACACCGAAGGCGCATTTCAAGGGATTCATTTTAAGACTATATTATCGTAATCGTTCAAACACGATCCTCAAATCATACCAGTGACTTATTCTTTGTTTGCTTTTGACGACCAGGTCATCCACGTAGCACTCCACTTGGTTGTGGATGAGGTCATCAAAGATCCTTGTCATAGCTCGTTGATAAGTTGCTCCAGCGTTCTTCAGCCCAAATGGCATCATTGTGTAGCAAAAGATTCCAATAGGCGTCCTGAAAGCTGTAAGTGATGCGTCCTCTGGAGCCATCTTGATCTGATTATACCTTGACGATCCATCCATAAAGGAGAAAATCTCATGTATTAACGCAATGTCCACCATTAACTCTGGTATCGGTAGTGGAAATTCATCCTTTGGACATGCTTTATTTAAGTCTCTAAAGTCAACACATACTCGAATGTGTCCATTCTTCTTCTTAACTGGCACAACGTTGGCTAGCCACATGGGGTATTGCTCCTCTCGCACGAAGTTAGCGTCTATCAACTTCTTCACCTCGGCGATGACTTGTTGCTCTATTTCTAGACGCATTCTCCTAGGAGTCTGCTTTACTGGGGTTATACTCTTGTCCACTCCCAGCTTATGAACTACGACCTCTGAAGATAATCCTGGCATTTCATCATAACTCCAAGCGAAGCAATCCTTGTATTCTAACAATAACTTGATCAAATCCGTAGCTTCCTCCTTGCTGAGCAGGGAACTTATAAAGGTAGGTCGGGGCTGCTCCTCAGTCCCGAGGTTAACTTCCCTTAATTCATCAAATGTTGACTTGATTTCTTCCTCCAATTCTGGTGGAGCGTCGTCTATTGGAGAGTCTTCAAAGTCATCTTCCACATCGAGGCAAACCTTCTCTAACTTGCTAGTAACAACCATGCAAAATTCTGAATCATCGACTGGTCCTATGGTCCTATCGTACCATCGACTGGTCCTATCGTACCAAACCCGAGATCTTCCTTTGAATTGAGAGTTCGACCTTTAACATTTCATAATTTCTCAAAGAGTCGTAGTTTATCCTTTGGTATTTGCTTCGGTACATATCCCTATTGAATTAACTTTTGTACACAAGGAGAAAAGTAACCAAATGGTAGTTCCATTAATTCATTAGCATCATCCTCTTCCAAATTTACATGATACATGATTTTCCAAAGTAGGGTAGGAGAAGGAGAAGCACAGTAAAACTTGATCGGTTTGAAACCAACACCCCGGACTTCCTTGACTTCTAAACTCTAGATCTTTTGAGGGTAAATCGGAGTAAGAGTCATGGCATGCACGTAGTGATTAATCCGATCATACATCGACTCATATTCACTTTTCTCGACGTCGTACAAAGAAATTTCAAACTGTGGCTTCTTTCGTTTTTTCTTCATTTCTTCTTTCACCACC
>NW_018238194.1:541019-542053 GCF_001263595.1 Phalaenopsis equestris | reverse complement strand
TCCATTAGAGACGTCCCTGAGGGTAACACTTTTCCTCTTCTCAAATACACCTCTGTAATCTCTTCCTCTTTTAGCGTTGTAATCAATTCTTCTGGTGTCGATTCTGCATCTGAAAAGTCCAAATTGATTGCTACTGGTGTTCCTTGACACTCGAGGACTGGCTCCTCGCTCCCGGAACTGTAATAACCGGCATTGTCGATATCCCCGTCGTTTCCGTTAACACATTCATCGGACAAAAGTATGTTTTAAGGATCATTTTGGGAATCGAAATCGAGGTTAGATTGGTCGTTAACAGTTACGAAATCGCTAGAAACAGTCAAAACGTAGCCGAAATCGTAATCGTTATATTCAAAAGACCCCATAGGGGCAAAGAGATAGTTGGTTCGAGGAATTTCTCCCCCGAATCCGAAACAACCAATCTAACAGAGGCAGCCCCTATCCTACCCCTCGCGCTATCAGTCTTCATTCCGTACACGATCTCATGTCCCTTCTTCTCTGGTTGCGGCGATTTCTCTGGCGTAATCTCCATCTTTGGCTTGGTAGGCTGAAGATTCTGAATGGCAGCTTGTGCTGATGCAATCTGAATCTGGTCAATTATCTTCTTGGATGACCTGTTCCAAGCTGTCTTCCAACCATTCTCATCTGCATACGGATCTATCGGAGCGATTGACTCAACCGAAATCATATTTATAGAACCTTTTCCAGGTTCTTTTAAATATTCTTTCGGAATCGTTATATTCCCTTCTTTGAGATTCCTCTCAAGCCAATCCTTAAAACTGAAACATCCTTCTATGGTATGTCCGATTAGTCTGTGGTACGGACAGTAGTTAGGTTGATCCTTCTTATCAGCATCTTCCGACTTCCTTGGCTCTGGCAACTTGAACTTGGGCTTCTTCATTAAACTTCTGAACACCTTTGACACGGCTTCGTCCTTGAAGGAATATACTTTGCTCATACGCTCTGCAAAGGACGGACCCTGTCTACCATCCGCTCTGTACGATCCCCTCTGGTATGACTGCTGACCAGACTGACCA
>NW_018238194.1:540029-540943 GCF_001263595.1 Phalaenopsis equestris | reverse complement strand
ACTGTTCCGGACTTCTTTTCGAACATCCTGGCTATCTTGGACTTATCGGTCTTCTCATGAGAATCCATATGCTTGACTTCTTCTTGCAGATTGCTAGCCTTGCTGAGTAGCCTCTCGAAGGATTTGATGGTGAGTCCTTTGAGCATGAAAGCTACTGGCCCATGTACTCTTGAGCAAAATCTCAATCGCATGGTGTTCCTGTAGCTGGGGCTCACACTTCATGCTAAGATTTCTCCATCTCAAAATATAATTCACTAAAGTCTCGTTAGGCTTTTGCTTTTCTGTCACAAGATCCCCAATAGAAACGTGGTGTTGTGCTCCAGCAAATCTCATTACGAATAATTGTTCTAACTCGGAGAATGTTTTCACTGATCCGTTGGGCAACTCGGCATACCAATCAAAAGCTATCCCCGATAAGCTGCTGACAAACTGACGAAAAAGCAATGCTTCACTACCCCCGGTATTGCCACAACTTGCTCGAAAATGTGTTATATGCTGCATGGGATTTTCAGTCCCGTCAAATATCTTATAGTTCGGTGACACAAAACCTTTAGGGTAGGGTACAGCATCGAATTCCTCCGGGTAGGGTCTACCCTTTAAAATCAATGCATCACCCTTAGACTAGGTTAAGGCCTCCCGAACCTGCTCAACCATATGTTTAAATTCACTATCTGGAATGATGCTTTGCGCAGAGTCCCTCTTTTGTTTATCATCTCTGTTAGCTGAGGCGACTTCCCTCCTTTCATCTACGATTTGTACAATTTTCGGTTGATTAACTTCTGGAGAAGCTGCCTGTTGTGGTTGAGATTGTCCTTGAACTGTAGCCATAGTAGCCATTTTTTTCCCCATTCTTTTCTTCATTTGGTTGATTTCTTCGTTTTTCAGGAAGATAGCCCTACCGCAGCTCATCCACG
>NW_018238194.1:512168-540018 GCF_001263595.1 Phalaenopsis equestris | reverse complement strand
CGTTCCCTTCCACAAGCGGTTGGGCATCGCGCGCAGATGAAGCGGCTCTAGTTTCGATAACATGAACGTCCATGAAGTCTTCCTCGAGGTAATCTTCAAAGTCATCATTTTCATCATCCATGAAGACTCTGTGCTCTCTGGCTAACTCAGAAATCTCGGTCCTCAACTTCTCGACCTTTTCTTCAATTACCGATTCTCGTATTATCCTGAGATCTGGAGGATTCTGCTGAGCATCCTCTACCTGCTCATTCACCTCACTATCAATTGCTATGACAACGCTGGATATTTCAGATCTCTGCTTTATTCCACAAACCTGCCCCACGGGCTTAACAGAAGGCACTGGTGCAGCAACCTTAGGTACCCACACCCTCTTTTCCGACGTTGATGCCTTAAGATGAAGCTTCTCGGTAGAGGCATCGGTGTGTCGAAGAGAAGCATGCTCCCTACGGTGCAGACCAAGTACATCATTGGGTGACTTCCTCCCTTTATCTTTCCTTGGGAGATCTTTGTGAACGACGGTAGGCGATATTCTCGGGCCTAAGCGCGACTTAACCGGTCAACGTCCTACGGGCCTCAGCGCAACAGGTGCAGTATCTGTGACGGCAGCAGCAGTGCTGACTCGGTTTCCAAGGCGAAATCTGACTGGAATACGGGTTGGAGGTACTTCAGCTGATCTCTGATGCTGGCGGACAGGCCTGACATTCTTCAAGATTTCCTTCTTCATTTGAGGCAAAACGGCGCATCCCATTCGCTTAAGCAACTCAGCGACAGTGCACTCCTCTTTGGCAGCCAATCTTTCAAACACTGTACGAACTCTGGTGATAGGAGTAGGCTTCTCCCTCCCCTCACCACGACCATGAGGTAACGGTAAATGGCTTCAAATCAAAACCGTGACTTCAAATCGTGTATGTGTTGACTTTTAACTGCTTTATGGTCAAATCAAAACCGTGACATTTATTCGAATCATAGCCACAAGAAGGATCTGCTTCTAGTTACACGATCCAAATACTACCGATCATAGCCCACAAATAGAATCAGCTATACGATCCAGATGTTATCGATCATAGCTTACAAGTAGGATCAATGTCCTGATCCAAATGCTACCGATCATTGGTTACAAATAGGATCCATTTACACGACCTAGATGCTATCGATCATAGCCTACAAGTAGGATCCACGTCCTGATCCAAATGCTATCGATTATAGCCCACAAATAGAATCCAGTTACACGATCCAGATTCTATCGATCAAATCCTACAAGTAGGATCTGTGTCCTGATTCAAATGCTATTGATCATAGCCCATAAATAAGATCCAATTACACGATCCAGACGATATCGATCATAGCCTACAAATAGGATCCGAGTCCCGATCCAAATGCTACTGATCATAGCCCACAAGTCGGATTCGCATCCTGTTATACGATCCAAATACTATTAATTCTTCCTGTGACAACGAGGACGATTTGATCTTCACGCCAAAAAGTGTTGAAGCCAAGATGTCGAAGCCGTGGGTCTAGGAAGGAGTGTCGAAGCCTTCAATTCTTGGGTGCGACGAAGAAGCCGAAGTCGAATTGGACGAAGCCAAAGCGGTCGAAGATGTCGCAGAAGCAGCGATGGCTACCGAAAAAGATCCGAAGCGAACAAAGCGAACGAGATCGCAGATTGTAGAAGAGACTTGAATCGCAGACGAGATAACAAATAGATAGGATCACAAATTGCAGTTGGAATTAAACGCGGGAGACGGAACCGGATGCGGGAGATGGAAGAAGGCAAATTGAAGGCGGACGAAGAGCCGCAGCGGAAAAAAAATCTTAGATGGGCGAATCAAGATAGAAATAGTTCCTCCCTTCCCGCAAGAAGGCCGGCAGGAAGGGAACCTTGACGGTCCTCCCATAACTATCAGTGATTAGGGCAAACTTTTGGCTCTGATACCATATCAATCTTTGAGAAAATAGGTTCCTGAATAAGCTCGATACCTTTTCCATTTGCTTTCATTCCATTAAATAATAACCTTTCAATCTATTTTAGGTACAAAATATTCTGTATAATCTATTTTAGGTAACTTAATAATACATATTCATAATCTAAATATTCAGCTAAAAGGGGAATAAATCATAAAAAAGATATTGAAAATAATTTATATAAGGAAACTTCTAATTATAGAAAACTTCTAATTTAGCTGTCTAATTTCCGTCCTTCCTGATTGGCGTCATTGGTTAGTAGAAGACCCTCTTTGGGGAAGAAGGGAAAACCATAGCAAACTTCCCTCTCTCATACAAGAACCGCACACCCCGTGCTTGGCACTACTTCACTGTGGCCCACCTTCTCACTGCCATTAATATCACTGATGTTACTAGGGATATAGCAGTCCTAAACTTTTCTATCCAGTCGGGAAAGTTGATAGTAGTCTGACTAGTGCTCCACCAGTCCATTTCTTACGTAGCAAGTGGGCAGATGACGGTAGGACTAAGCCACCCCTCACTGATCACTGTCCTATGTGTGAGGGAGGGGATTGTTGGAGGAAGTGGGGGGTAGTTGCTCTTACAGAAGCTCATCATCAAAACTTCCTTTTTTCCTGTAGGCTCCATGCCAAGATCGTCTCATGAGCAGGGGGAGAGCTCCTCTCAGCATCGCGGGGCACCGCAACCCACCCCTCGAGCACCAAGGTGATCAGATGTTTTGATCTGATGAAGAGAGATTCGTGAGGTGCATCAGTAAACCGAGCACTATGCTATCCTTCACCAGTGCCAATACAGATACATGCACCGGTGTGTTAAGGCGGTGCAAGGGATGCTTTTGTCAGTGTCATTTCCAAGTGCATCACCTTTTGAGATTTTTGTCCCTAAGGATAACGCGATAGAGGGGACTGACAATAACTGAAGCGACCAATACATTATTTTTTTCCTTCTGTCATGTGTTAGTATTATGCTTTAGAGTGTTGTTGTCTCTGCAAATGTAATGTGACTAGTTTTTCTTGGGTGACAACTACATTATTGGCATTTGATGGATTGTGTCATTGTTATGCTTTAGAGTATTGTTGTCCCTGCTAATGTGTCATGGCATGTGCTCCTATCGATTTTTTGGGTTATATATGTGCAGTTTTACTTTTTATTCAGTGCGGCTTCTTAATTTTATTTATTTGGTGAATTGTTATACATCTCCTTACTTATACATGTTTTACATTACCCGTGCTCACTTGCGTTATCAATACTTTCTGCTACAACATGCCTGGGATAGCAAGCAAGTGAAGGAGAGGGATGTGATGTTTATAGCATTGCAGTAAAGTATTTATCATATTTTATGTTTTGAATTATGGTTGTATTCATTAGTGTCTCATGTCAGCACCCTGCTCACTTAAATTGAATGTATAAAAATAGTATTAAAAGAGGAATAATCATTAAAGTGGATGCTTTAAATTAATAGCTAAGAACCATATCCTGCGCTTTACAATCTTTCCTTGAATCTAAAGCATCTCAGAATAATTATAAGTCTAATTAAAAGGGGAGTACTTAATTAAAGAGTTTTTCTTTATCACTCAGGGAATAACATAATCAAGTTGGTTGAGACTTAATTTTTTTGCTGGCAGATGGTGGGATGTCTTAGTAGAAAAATTTTTGAGGCCAATCAGTTAAAAGAAAATTGACATTCAAAATTAGTAACAAAAATAAACTCCATTAGATATAGTGCATTTCAAGAAAATGGGAAAAAATATAGTAAAAGAAGAGAAACGTCTAAGAGATAGAAAAAATTGTGGCACGCCACTTGAAAATGAAAAATACCCAAGAAAATGACAAAATCCCCCTGAGAAGAACCTTGAGGTGGGCTCAACACTTAAAATTGGCTTCAATTTTTTGATAATTGATGAGTTTTCAAAATTGACTTAATGAGATTCCAGGGTTATTATCCAAATAAGAGGTTAAGTGTTGTCAAGTTGGCAACTCCTAATTGATTTAGAATGATTAATTGATAAATGAAAATAGTTCATGCACACATAAATAAGAGTCCTGGGAATTCATTGGGACCTTAAAAGGGAAAGTAAAGAAAGGATGAAGTTATTAGACATTGAGGAAAATCTAACCTTGAAACTAAAGTTTCATATTTTGCATGGTACTTATATAATCCAGTTAACAGAGTACGAAGTAGGATAGCCACATAAGTGCTACTAGCATTAAGTTAATCTTAGCTAAGGAATAAGATTACTTGAGGGCAAGTCATGGATAAATTTAGGGGTATTGATATGAGTCAGTTCTACGCAATTTTTATTGCATCTAACCTTTCTTTTTACCTGTTGTTTCACTTTATTTATCATGAATTTTCGTTTTGTTCAAAGGTTATTGTCGGTGATATGCAGATTATAGGAGATAGGATGCGCATTTCAGAATGAGAAAAACCAAGTTTGGGACTGTTAGAACTGACGTGACAACACAGTTGTATTGAACGCAGTCACGTGACCACGCCAACCAATCGACAAGTATGGCATACTACGACGAGTTTGGGCTTGACCGCGCTGAAGAAGCGTGAAACATTTTTTGGAAGGAACTTCTTGCTAATTCGAGACTGGAGCTATAAAAACAGATTTAGGGTAGCTTGAAAGAGAGTTTGCATCATCAAGGACGACCGGAGGCAGAGAAGGATGTACTTAGTGAGAGAGAGCTTCTCTCTTAAGGCTTTCTTCCTTGCTTGAGATTGAGTTCCTAAGAGCTTTCTTCTTCCACTTATCTTTTATTTTTCATACTATTTTGAAGGGAAGATTGTATGAGAGGAAGAGCTTATGCTTTGGTGAAGGGGACAAGCTGTAAGAGTCTTCTTATTTGCTTGCAACAATGATTTCATGAACTTGTTTTCCATCATTTATTTTATCATGCATAGCTAACTTCTCTTTCACGTCTCTGTGATGCAAGGCTTGTGATATTATTACGTTGTTTTCCCCATGATGCTTTCCTGAGCTTTCATGTGAAAGTTCTTATGTTAATCTTCGGATTTCATTTTCTCCTTATCTGGCCAGTTAAGAAGTTAACATCCATCATGCTCGATGACTTTTGTCGTAGCGTAGAGGAACAAATGGGTTAACACAAAATCCTAGTAGAATAGACACATTATATTAGGATTTCGCAACCTAGAAAGAGGATCAGAAGAATCCTAAGAATGTCATAAGGTTAAGCAAAACCGAACTTTATGGATTTCTGATTTTTCTTTTGACCCAGGCATATGTTTAAGAAGAAACTGTTATCCTTATTGATGACTATCACGTCGGGGAACATATAAGAAAACTACAAACCACCATAACACCTGAATCATAGAGGAGTGACCCTAATCTCTCTTGAAGAATCGTAAGATTTTTATACTTGTTGTTTGCATTTTTTTCCGGCTTGTTCTTTTTATTTTTGTTGGTGAGTAGTATTGCGGAATTCAATCGCTTGCTTGTGATCACGCTAGACTTGGTTTAGATGTTTAGTCTACTAGAGATTCACTCATTGAAAAATTTCTTAACCATTTTCCTCGAGGAATTGATACGCGGTGCTCTGAATCTGCATTATTAATTGACATGTATACTTACGTGATATGACCGAATTGCTTCACTGCAACCTTTCAAGCAGACATGTGTCATCAAATCTATTTTTATATTAATGCTCGAATCACTATGATATATTCTTTCAGAATAACTATTTTTAATATTTTCTTTCTACTCTAGTTGATTTGAACTTGACAAAATGATCCTAAATTTCACACTTGGGTCTTCGTGCATTTCTTTTTTTCTTTGTAGTTGGTGGCTTGACACTATTTGAAGTGTTGATATCACCTACAACATTGACTTAATACGTGGAGCAGGCATTTTGTTATTAACTAATGTTAAAACTTTCATCGTGATGTGATATCTTCATTCATCAAGATAAAAAATAAAGCAAATCAATTAGGATTAGTACATATAATGATGAACATAATGCATAAAAAATAATAAATTATTTAAATGTAAATAAATTATGGAAATTGGTGTGACCATACCAGCATCAATGCATCGGATCCCATCAAAACTCCGCAGATAAGCCTGCTTGGGCGAGAGTAGTACTAGGAGGGCGACCTCATGAAAAGTCTTCATGTTGCACCTCTTCCATTTCCAATATATATTTAAGATTACTATTGTCGCGTCCCAAGACCCAGATGTGAAAAGTAGAGGATTGCATTAGATAGTCAACAGCCAGTGTAAAATTTATCGAAAAATCATGACATGAATCCTTTTTTATCATTGTGTAAATGTTAGGGTGTCCCCTGGAAGCGAAGCACTGTATGGCCTAAATACAATGAAATGTGTGCAAGGGTCTCTATATCGGCGTCAGAGTGTAAGGTCAAATAAGCAAGAATTCTCACATTACGGACAGATGCAAGTAAAGAACTTAATCCATGAAATTAATATTAAGATAGAATCTTGGAATAAAAGTACTCTTACTAGTAAATTAATGAAATTAGATGATATTCTGATTCATAGAAAGATAAATATCTTATGTATTTAAAAAACTAAATGGGTTGGAAAAAATGCTAAGAAGATTGATAACTTAGGTTTTAAACTTTGGTACTCAAGTAAAAGATGCACTAGAAATGGTGTAGGTGTAATTATGGATAAGAGTTTGAAAGATAATGTTATAAAACTTAATAGAATTTGACATAAAATTATAACCTTTAAAATTATTGTTGATACTAAGATTTTTAATATTATAAGTGCATATATTCCTCAATGAGGTTTAAATATATAGAATGACTTAAAAGACTTAAATTAAATGATACCACTTGGAGAAAGAATTTTTATTGGAGGTGATTTAAATGGACATGTCGATAGAGTGGTAAAAGATTTTAGAAACATTCATAATTGCTACAGTTTTGGAGTAATTAATGAAGAAGATAAGAGACACATTAGATTTTGCTTTAACGTATGATTTTGTTATTGTTAATATTATATTTAAGAAAAGAAATGAGCATATTATTACTTATAAGAATAGATCTAATAAAGCACAAATTGATTATTTTCTTATGAGAAGAAGATATCTTTGAGAATGTAAAGATTGTGAGGTCATTCCAAGCGAAGATTGAAGTACTTAACATCAATTATTAGTTCTAGATTTTTAGATGAAGATTTGTAAAAAAAGAATACTATAAATCATCGTCGTAGAATTAGATGGGGTGCCTAAATGATACAAATAAAATTATTTTAATGAGTAAATTTAAGATTTCAAGATTTGGGATGTTCATGAAGAAGCCAATTCAATGTGGGATAAAGTAACAAACATTGTTAAACAAATGGCAAAAGATGTACTTGAAAAATAAATAAAAAAAAAGATTTCTATAAATAAAAATAATTTGTGGTGGAAAAATAATGTGCAAGAAAATAATAAAATATAAGAATTTGTGTCATAAAAATTGGTTTAAATGTAAAAGCTTAGATAACTGAGAAAAATATCAAATAACCCGTAGGGTGTCTAAGAAAACAATATGTGAAGTTAAAAATTATGTTTTATATCATATTAGAACTAAAGAGGATGAAAAATATATGTACAAATTAGCCAAAAAATAAAAAAAGAAAAGTAAATATTTAACTCAAGTAAAATGTATTAAAGATGAAAATCAAAAACTGTTTTCCTATTAAAAAGTACTTTTCTTAAAAAAAATATTCAACATAGGTGGGTGAGTTATTTTGATAATTTTTTTAATGAAGTTTCTGAAAATAGGATCGAATTTAGTGATCTTAATATCGTTAATAATAATAAATTGTTTTATTTTTACCGTCACATTAGTTAAAAAAAGTTAAGGATGCTTTAAAGAAAGCTAAGGGTGGAAAGTCTGTAGAACCTGATGATATCCCAATTGAAGTGTGAAAATATATAAGAGGCTTGGGAAATTCTTGGCTTACTAAACTTTTTAATATTATTTAAAAACTAAAAAGATGCCTGAAGAGTGAAGAAAGAGTATTTCGGTCCCCATTTTAAGAATAAAGAGGATGAACAAGAGTGTGCAAATTATAGAGGAATTAAGTTGATGTGTCACACTTTAAAATTATGGGAGAGGGTAATTGAACATAGGTTTAAACTTATTATAAAAATTTCTCATAATTAATTTGGATTTATGTCGGACGAGTATTAAGATTCCATGAGATATCCTTTGGAGAGTTCTTGGAAAGAAAGGTGACGATATGACTTATATTCAAGTCATAATAGATATGTAGACTAGAGATGTTACTTTTGTTTGAACAGAAGGAGGATTGACCAAAAATTTTCATATTTCTGTTGGCTTACATCAGGGATCGGCTTTAAGCTCATATCTTTTTTCTTTAGTTATGGATGCTCTTACTGGACATTTACAGGAGGATGTATCTTAGTATATGTTTTTTGTCGATGATATCCTTCTCCTGGATAAGGCGAGAGAAAAAACTCAGGAAAAACTTGAATTATGGAGGTCTACATATTATGGAGGTCTACATTGGATGGAGGTCTACATTGGAGTGTAAAGGCCTTCGTTTGAGTAGAACTAAAACTGAATACATGGAATGCAATTTTAGTAGTAGAGCTAATGACAATTGTAATTATGGGGACAAAATTAATAAAAGGTGTGAACGCTTTAGATATCTTGGGTCTATTGTTTAAAGTGATGGTGATATAGATGGGAATGTTATTAGTAGAATTCAAGTTGGTTGGTTGAAGTGGAGGATTGCTTCGGGCTTATTATGTGATGGAAAAGTACCGCTTAGACTGAAAGGAAAATTTTATAAGATAGTGGTGAGACCGACAATGCTTTATGGCGATGAATGTTGGCCTTTAAAAGAGAAGCATAAAACTAATTTAAGTGTTCCCGAGATGAGAATACTTAGGTGAATGAGTGGCTTCACACTTAGAGACAAAATGCGAAATGAATATATCCATGATAGGGTTGTTTTAGCTCCAGTGACGGACAAAATTAGAGAAAGTTGTCTAAGATGGTTTGGTCATATTAAACGTCAACTATCTGATGATCTGATCAGATCAGGAGAGTAGATGTTTTAGATTCGACTTATGTAAAGAAAGGCAGAGATAAACCTACAAAAATTTGGGCATATTGTATAAAAAATGATCTTAATTAATTAGAATAAATGAAAATATGACACTCAATAAGACGCAATAGAGAAAAGGGATTAGTCGGATAAAGGTTCGTTGTTGTTTTTGTTTTTATTGTGGTAAATAAATTGTAGAATTAACTTTTTAGGCTTGTGATTGCTCATCCACCAACTCTCCCATGACTTTGACGTCTTTCTTAATACATCATATTAATACATCATAGAACCATACAAAATTTGTAGCTTTGGTGGATCAAACTATTCAACACGATTAGATTACTCACAAAAGAACTTACACTTATAACTTTTTTTTAAAAGAGAAGCAAAAAACATACAAACTATAATCAATCAACTTCAATCTTATCAAAAGGCACTACAATAAATCTCATACTTAGAAAGAAACTCTTTAGCTTGATTTGAAACATTCCACGAAAAAATTGGGTGATTATAATTATTCCAAGGCAACTTGGTTAAATAAGTTATCTAACATCTGATTCAAACATTATAAAAAATTTTGAAAAAACATCATATTTTCATCTTTTCTTTCCCTCCACTTTCCCTACTCACATTAATCCCTCCTCTCCAACAAAATGCCCATATCAAGTGGAATTAAATTACATCAAAATCTTGTACTTAGAATAAAATCATTGGCTTATCCTGAAATATTCCAAGCAATAACAAGATTATAATCATTATGGGGCAACTTGGTTGAAAAATTTAACTAACATTTGAGTTAAATGGTATGAAAAAAACTAGTCAAATAAATGTTACAGTTTTCGAAAAATTTGTTTTAAATTACAGCATAGAGTTGGTCAATCCTTGAAGAAGTAGAACTTGAGGAGCCGTTCGATATACTATTTTAGTCAGGATTTTAGCAATGTTTAATTAAAATCCTGTTTTATACTCTTTATAAATTCTAAGCTTAAAAAAAATGTGGAATAATTTACTATAATATAAAAAGATCTAACATATACCATGCCAAAAAACATCAAAAATTTTAAACTCCTAGGATTTACTAAATCTTGTAAAATCAATATTTACAAATCCCTACTCGAATTAAATCATATTCCTTGCTAAACAGCCTCTACGGATCGCATGCAAATACTTCTCTGTATTCCTGAAATAAAAATACATCCCAACAATAAACAAGAAAATGAGGTTACAGAGAAGCAATAACCACTTATATGGAGTTGTATTTCTTGGGCTACCAACCCCAAAAGCATAAGGATGAGGTTACAAAGAAAATCTGATCTCAAATATGAATGAATAGGAATAAGAAAACTTCTCTTTAATATGAAGGAAAGGTTAAAAGAAGAGAGAGTATTTGCTACCTGCTGCAAATCGCGAAAGGCAAATAATCGCGTCGCCTGTATGTCGCAGCGAAAAGAAAAGCGAATCCACAAATTCAACATGCGAAATGCTGAACTGAGGCCACCGGGTAGCTGTGTATTTGCGCAATATCAAACTCAGTCCAAATCCGCAGGCGGAATGAGAATCCGAATCCAGGAGCTGCCTGAATCAGAATCAATAGCACCGAGCGGCCCGAGCCGGATGCACTCGATTCGCCGTTTCGGCGTTTCGCGCTGCAGCCATCTCTCTTGCCAAAAAATTAAAACGCGAAACGTGAAATCAAAATCAATTTTATATTTATATTTTATTAGTACGATCTTTTTTTTACCTAAATTTTATCCAACAATTGATTTTACAGGCGAAAACCAAACATTTTATTTTTTTAATGTAATATTCAAGCCACTAATGTAAAAATCAAATGAACCCAAACACGTTTAGTTTGGTTTAATTTTGTTGAAATAATGAGTTTTCCATGAATCACATTCAAATAACAGCAATTATGTAAGGAGAGAGAAAGAGAGTAGAGGAATAAGTGGGTGTGTGTTTATTTACAAAATGATATTCTTATAGATGATACAATATAATGTTAAATTCTTTCATGCTTCAAAGATGGTTGTACGATATATTTTTGTTTTTTTTACGTGCAAGAGCATATCGCCCAATTGTTTTCTCACTCGGTCGATTGAGCTTGATTAGCTTTGGGCGAGCAAGGCAGGTTGGGTTGGGCTAGGCTTGGTCGGCGTTACTTGTAGTTTGATTTAGTTTGGTTGGCGACCATTGATTTTTGGAGAGACTTCTAGTCATCCACGACATGATTGGAGATGTTCAAAGAATAGATCTTCACTCGAGTCAGGTTCTTTGTGGTGGTTGGCTCGGATATCTCTTTACCTCATTTTTGGACGAATAGTTTGGACTTAGATAATTTAGTCATATTTTATCCTTCAAGTGGCTCTGTAAGCTTTTGGCTTGGACAACTACACTTAGTCAAATAAGTGGGTCTCATATTCTTTTGTCGATGTGCCCTTCCTCGCCATACTCTTCTCCTTCATATCATTAAAGCTCCTCAGAATCAGCATTTTATGTGCATATTTTAGTTTCTTGATTCTCTTTCTTCTTCAAAATAACACTGCAATAAGAATAAGAAAATTTAATACAAAAAGTAAATCACATTTATTATTAATCAATTTTTTAATAATTGAACTTCCTTGATTTTCGAACCAATGATTCTTATGAATAAGACATGGTGGGACTCTTCACATTCCATATTTTCTCCGCATTCCTTTCTATTTTAATCAGTCGGTTTCTGAATGTTATAGTGGAGAATGTGTTGAATCCTCAGATCGATGTCCCCCTTGTTTTTTATTCTTTTTGAGAGACAGGAATCGTCAGCTTATCTATATATATGTTGTCATCATTGTTCACTGGTTCGAGGTTTCTTCTAGTGAACAATTCTTCTTCTCTAAGAGCCCTCTTCAATCTAAATTCTCCGGTCTCCAGTCAGTCACCGCTTTTTATGTCTTTCCTCTTTTCCTTTTAAGTTAGTGTTTTAATTTTTAAGTATTTAAGTTAAAAAAAATCTAGTTTAGGTTAACTCAATAGCCTCCTTGGATTAGGCTTGGTTTGGGTTCGATCCAGGTCGACCTGAACACAACTTAATTCTAATCTCTAAAACAACCTAACTTAAACCATGAAAACCCTAACATGGGTCTAACCCAACCCAGACCTAACCCAACCTTAACCCAACTCAGCTCAGGTCTAGCCCAACTTAACCCAAACCTTAAAACCTAACCCAAGTCTGACCCGACCCAGCTTAAGTCTAGCCTAACCTAACCCAAACCCTAAAACTTAACCCAGGACTAACCAAACTCAATCCTGACACAATCTAGACCTAACTCGTCTCTAGTCTAGCCCAACTTAACTAAAAACCTAAAACCTAATCCAGGTCTGACCCAACCCAAACCTGACCCAACCTAGACCCTACCCAGCTCAGATCTAGCCCAACCTAACCCAAACCCTAAAACCTAACCCAAGACTGACCCAACCCAGACCAGACCCAACATAGACTTAACCTAGCTCATGTATAACCCTACCTAACCCAAACCTACCCTCAGTCTGTCCCAACCAAGACCTGGCTTAACCTAACCTCAACCTTAAACCTAACCTAAGTCTAGCTCAACCCAGACCTAACCCAACATAGCACAAAGTCTAAAATCTAACCTAGGTCTCACCCAACTGACACACCTTAAATGTGTTATTTTTATATATATACATTTTATGCTCTACATTTTATGCTCATTTTTAAGTATGCTCATTTTTAAGGATATTGCGCTTCAATGGAAGATATTTGTGTGTTTTTTATTTCAGATACAAGAGATGAAGTTCAAGAGAAAAAGGAGCAAAGCGGAGCAAAATATGGTTAAATGGAGCAAAGGAGCAAAAAGTGATATGGCGCCTAGGTGTCAGGATCTGGCACCTAGGCGGCAAGTAGTTGGGCTTCTAAAAGGTTGACGCCTCAACTAACTGATTTTTCTGCAATGAATGTGTAGGAATTTAAAGAGGTGCTTGAAGTGACTCTTGGTGATTTTAAGAGCTTTATTCAAAGGCGCCAACCTTCTAGAAGCCCAACTAATTGATTTTTGTGCAATGAATGTGGAGGAAATTTGAAGAGGTGCTTGAAGTAACTCTTTG
This sequence comes from Phalaenopsis equestris, assembly GCF_001263595.1. Lineage (NCBI taxonomy): Eukaryota > Viridiplantae > Streptophyta > Magnoliopsida > Asparagales > Orchidaceae > Phalaenopsis > Phalaenopsis equestris. The sequence goes on along the minus strand of NW_018238194.1, from coordinate 526,903 downwards.
TGATTTTAAGAGTTTTATTCAAAGGAAGCATTGGTTGGTCGAAAAAGGGGGTTGCTTGAAAGAGAGTAAAGGGGTGGGTGTGTGTGCGTGGTGTAAGTGTGTGTGTGAGAAAGTGTGTTAGTGAGAGCCTTTCAAGTGTGCATTTTTGTGTGTTTATTGGAGTAAGAACTCATCAAAGGAACTTCAAAGGATTTGCTTAGGGAGAAGTTTCAGATAAGTACTTTGTATTTTTGTTTAAGTTTTGTTTTACTATGTAAACTTGGATTTTAATATATAAATCATGTCTTTTTTTGTGTTATCCCCATGAAGTCTGAGTAGTTTCCTTTATTTTTCTCCTTGCATTAAGAGAATACTTGTGTAGGATTAGAGTTTTTTAAGATTTCTCTTATTTAATACTTGTGATTATTCATTATTTCGTACTTAATTTACATCTTCAATCTAGCCAATTAGAATATTAAAATTTTTTGTAATTTCATAATGACCCAGGAGGGCTATGTGTTCCTCGATTAGTAAGAATCACATTAATCTAGTGGGTGAGAAGGTAGCCCATTGGTTAACGCAAATAGATAGAGAGATAAGTTTTGATAGGCGTAAATTTTTTATTCTAGGATGACAGGCTAGAAGCTTTAGCAATTTAACCAAGAGTTTGGAACTTAAGGCTAGGTTATTTCAGAATAATGGCGTAGTGGATAATCTGGAAGTGATAAGCTAGAACATAGCTAACATAACCTAGGATTTGGAACTTAACTCTAGGTTAGCCAATGTTCTTTATGCACTCGGAAGAGGATAAAGAATCGATTGCTCCTATTTGGCACAAAACTACATTTAAATTATTAGACATTTGATTCCTACACTGATTAAAATCACTTTTCAAGGGGAAAGAACTTTTACATATTTTGAACAATTCTACGTAAAACTAGTTAGGAAATACTATATTTTCTTTAAGCTTTGAAATAGAATTAGTAGGAACTCAGTAACTTATTTCTACATATAAACTTACTACCATATTTTCTAGAATTGCCTGAAGTTAAAGTAAAGTTTTACTAAGTCCATAAAAAGAGCTTCATCTTCTGTGTGGGATTGATACTCGTGTTTTAAAAGAAAATCATATATTACTTGAAGTGATATGTATACTTATGTGATACCCTAGTATATAAAATATTAGTCAGATTTTAATTTTTATAACATATCTATTGTGCACACTAGCCGCTAAAATATATTGGGTCAAGTTTTTGGTCATATTTTTTGAAACTAAATAACTGCATAATTGTGGGGTTTTTTTAAACTGTATACTTATTTTAGGAAAGTTGTAGTGTTGTTTAAATATATAAATGTTTATTTTTGTGCTAAAAATATTTTTTATAAAAAAAGAGAAAAAACCAAAAAGAAGAAAAAAATTTATGAATTTTATTTAATGTTATTTTATTTTATTTTAATTTCTAAACTTTTACTTTTGCATGTGTATTTCAAATCTAAAGGTTTAGTACTTTACGATTCTGAGTTAGAACGAACTATAAAAAAAAATCTGAAAACGCAAAAACTTAACAATTTTAAAGAAACGAAGAACACATTATATAATAATGTTAATAATTAAACTGTTGAAAATGAACATCATCAAAGACCTTTAAGGTACTATGCAAGCCCTACAACAGATGAAATTCATTTGAGCATACAAACCCCTGTTGTAGCGGCTAACTCATTTGAGCTAAAACTTGACATAATCCAAATCGAACAAAACAATCAGATTGGGGGAAATCCATTGAGGATCCAAACTTACATCTTGCTAGTTTTTCTAAAATTATATGTTACATATAAGTATGTCGATGTATTAAGCAATGTTGTTAGGCTTAGAATTTTTCCTTTTTCCTTAAAGGATAAAGCTAAGATGTGGTTAAACTCATTAGCACATGGATCTATCACAACTTTAGCAGATTTAGCACAGAAATTCCTAGTGAAGCATTTTCCACCTTAAAAAACTGTTAAGCATAGAAAAGATATTACCTCTTTTACTCAATATGAAGGTGAATCAATATATGAAGCTTGGGAACGATTTAAGGAACTCGTTAGAAAGTGTCCAGATCACGCTTTTTTGGACTGGTAAACATTTTATAATGGGTTAGTATGATCTCATAGATCTATTGTTGACACTCCTGTTGGAGGTTCATTAATGTAAAAAACCATTTGATGAAGCTTATGAATTAATAGAAGAGATTTCTACTAATAACTTTCAACAGGCCTTTGAAAGGGTAATTCCTAAGAAAATTGCCAGTGTTCATGATAATGATGCAATTTCTATTTTGGCATTGCTAGTTGCTACAATATCTAGGAAGTTAGATTAATTTAGAATGAATTTACCTCAAACACCACAAGTGACGAGGAAAATTCATTGAGACAATTGATTGATTCTCAACCTTCATATGAGACTTTAAATGTAATTAATAATAGACTAAATGTAATTAATAATAGACTTAATAGACTCAATAACCCATATTTTAACTATTATAACCCAAGTTAGAAAAAATGCCCTGTAATAATGATTCTGGTGGTGGAAATCAGCAATACGAGAACAATCAAGCAAACTCATTGGGAAAGTGGAATAACCAGGGTAATGCTAACTATAGACCTTCTTATACTCCCGACTATATAAATAATCAAAAAATTAAGGAGAAGAAGTTGGCTATAGAAGAAGTTGTGTTATAGATGGGGAATCAATTACAAAATCTGAGTGTTGTAATAAGAAATATTGAGAATAAACTAGGACAAACTGCCAACTCACTTAACAATAGACCTCAGGGACCACTTCCTAGTAACACTGAAGTTAATCTTAAAGATAAAAACAAAGAGGAAGTCAAAGAAGTCAAGTTGAGAAGTGGTAGAGAGTTGGAGAGTAAAGTACAAAATAAGATTGAAGTTGGGAGGGAAATTGAATAAACTAAAAAACATGAAGAAAATGTTCCTAAAGATATGGAAAAACTTATTTCTCCAACTAAAGTCAATTTAGAAAGACCACCACCGCCATTTCCTCAAAGACTTAGAAAGCAAAAACTGAATCAACAATTTTTTAAGTTCTTGGAGATATTTAAAAAGCTAACAATCAATATTCTTTTTGCTGAGGTGATGGAGAAAAGGCATACTTATGTCAAATTTATGAAAGAAATTTTAAATAAGAAAAGAAAGTTTGGAGATCATGAGACTGTTGCACTAAATGATGAATGTAGTGCAATAATCCCGAAAAGCTTCCTCAAAACTCAAAGAACCTGGTAGCTTGGCTATTCCATGTATGATAGGAGAAAGATTTTGTTGAAAAGATCTATGTGATTTAGGAGCTAACATTAACTTCATGTCATTATCAATATTCATAAGGTTAGGCTTAAGAAAGATTTCTCCCACTACTATAACCCTGTAGTTAGTTGATGGATTGATTACTTACCCTATAGGAGTTATAAATGACGTACCAGTGAAGGTGGATAAATTTATCTTTCCTATAAATTTTATTATATTAGATATGGAGGAAGATAACGAAATGTCAATTATTTTAGGGAGACCTTTCCTGGCCACAGGACGATCCATGATAGATGTTCAAAAATGAGAGTTAACCATGAGAGTTAAAGACCAGAAATTTAAATTAATTTAAAATCAATGAAGTGTTCAACGAAAGAAAAAGATGATGAATGTTATAAAATGAAGATTATTAATGATTTAGTTAATAAGCATTTCCATGAAAGTTGTAAAGCTAAAACAAGACAACAAGAATTGGACTATGAGAATGAGACTAATTTTCAGGATAAATCTATTGAGATAAACACTGAGGATTCAAATCATGTTCAGGAAAGTTGTGAGATTTTGACACTACTGAAAAAAGTAAACCACTTATTTCGTTATTGAAAAACCTCATGAACTTGAGATGAAGGTTCTCCCTATGTATTTAAAGTATGTTTTTCTAGGGAAATCATCAAAATTTTCTATTATAAGATCATCATACTTAACTGAAAATCAAGAAGATAAATTGATGGAGATATTGAGAAATTATAAGAAAGCCTTTGGATGGACATTAGCAGATATTAATAGAATTAGCTCTTCAATTTGTATGCATAGATTTTAATGGAGGATAATTATAAGCCTAGGGCAGATCCTCAAAGGAGATTGAACCTTATCATGAAGGACATTATAAAGAAAGAAATTTTAAAGTGGTTCGATGCTAGAATTATTTATCTTATTTCTGACAATGCATGGGTTAGTTTGATTCACTGTGTTCCAAAGAAAGGGGGAGTGACTATATCTATAAGAGAAAGAAATGGACTAATTAGATGGTGAATTTGTATTGATTATAGAAAATTGAATCTCGCCACTAGGAAAGATCACTTTCCTCTACCTTTTCTGAACCAAATGTTGTATAGGCTAGTTGGGCACTGATATTTCTACTTTTGGGATGGATATTCTATATACCAACAAATACTCATAGCTCTTAAGGATCAAGAAATGACAACATTCACAAGTCCTTATGGAACCTTTTCTCTTAGAAGAATTCATTTTGGTTTATGTAATGCACCTGCAACTTTTCAAAGGTGCATGATGTCCATTTTTTGTGATCTAATTGAGAAGGGAATTAAAGTTTCATGTATGACTTCTCAGTTTTTGGAACCTCCTTTGATTCATGTTTAGATCATTCGATGAGAGTTTTGAAACATTGTAAAAAAACAAATTTAGTTCTCAATTGAGAAAATTATCAATTTAGAGTCGCAGGAGGAATTATTTTGGGACATAAAATTTTTTAAAATAGCATGGAAGTAGATCCAACCAAAATCCAAGCTATTTATAAACTCCATATTCTTACCACAATGAGAGGAGTTTGATGTTTTCTAGGAAATGTTGGATTTTACAGGTGTTATATTAAAGACTTTTCGAAAATTGTCAAGTCTATGTGTCATCTTTTAGAAAAAGATAAATATTTGATTTTAACGAGAAATTCCTGAATTTTGTCAATTTATTAAAGAAAAAATTAATCACTGCACTTATTATTATTTCACCTGATTGGGAAAAACCATTTGAGTTAATGTGTGATGCGAGTTATTATGCTAGTGGTGCGGTGTTAGGGCAAAAGTATGATAAGATTTTTAAAGTTATATACTAGGCTAATAAAACTCCTAATGAAGCTCAAATAAATTATACTACAACTAAGAAGGAATTATTGACAATAGTATATGCATTTGATAAATTCAGATCCTATCTAGTTGGAGCTAAATGTATTGGGCATACTAATCATTCTGCTATAAGAATCTAAAACTGAAGAATGATGCAAAACCAAGATTAATTGAATGGGTCATTCTGATGCATGAGTTTAATTTTTGAAGTAGTGGATAGGAAGGGTTCTGATAACCTAATTGTTGATCATTATTCAAGGCTTAAATAGAAGAATTATGGTGATTTTGATGATGAAATAAATGAAAATTTTTCTAATGAACAATTATATGCTATTACTAAGTGGCATGTTTCATGGTATGCTAATATAGTTAATTATATGGTTAGTAATATTTTACTCTACGAATTAACAAGTCACCAAAAGAAGAAGTTTATTCATGATATAAAATTCTACTTCTGGATGACCCTTTTTTATTTAAGAAATGTAAGGATCAAGTTATCCGAAGATGTGTACCCTTTAAAAAATCCAAGAATTTATTCAAAAATGTCATTAATGTGATTTTGGGGGACTATTTGAGATAGAAAGAACTGCATTTAAAATTCTGCAATTTGGATTTTATTGTCCTATATTATTTAAGGATGTTAATACTTATGAAAAAACATGTGATAGATGTCAGAGAGTAGGAAAATTTCTAAAAAAAATGAAATGTCCCTAAATTTTACTTTGGAAATTGAAATTTTTGATGTATGGGGTTTGGATTTGATGGAACCATTTATACCATCTTTCAGAATAATATATATTTTAATAGATGTGGATTATGTTTCTATATGGATTGAAGCAGTTACTTTACCCCATTGTAATGCTCAAAGTGTTGCAAAATTTATTAAGAAAATTTTATTTATTAGATTTGGAGTGCTGATAGTTATTATTACAAATTGGGGAAGTCATTTTAAGAATCTAAGAATTGAGACAATTGAAACATTACCTGAGAAATATGGAATTAAACATCAAATTACCACAACATATCATCCTCAGACTAGTGGTCTAGCAGAAGTATCTAATCAAAAATTAAAAGAATATTATTAAAGATTGTAAATCCTAACATAAAAGATTGATTTGATACACCTAATTATGCATTATGGGCCTATAAGCCTGCTTATAAAACTCTTACAGGAATATCACCATATAGGCTCATATTTGGAAAAACTTGTCACTTTGCGTGTTGAACTGGAGCATAAAGTTTATTTGGTTGTTAAGGACTTTAATTATAATATGAAAGATGATTGCGAGAAATGATCATTACAATTAAATGAGCTTGAGGAGATTCGAAATGAATCTTACGAGAATGTAAAAAATGTTTAAGGAAAAGATGAAAATTTGGCATGATCAGAAGATTTTAAGAAAAGATTTTGAGCCTGAACAAAAAGTTTTACTTTATATTACAAGATTGAAACTATTTCCCGGAAATTAAGTCAAGGTAGTCGGGGCCATTTAATGTAATAAAAGTCTATATGTATGTGTCGGTCGCCAAATTGGAGTGTTTGTGGAAAATATATTTAATATATATATATATAATGTATTGAAAAGTAATATTTTAATTTTGAAAATACAAGACTGAACCAATCCCACACATGAAATAGTTAAAATAAATGTGAACAATATTGCAAGTATGTACCTATCCCGGGGAATATACACATTACTTGATATTGAAGCTTGATTAAGTAAACTAAAGAATTTATGATATCAGTTTTGGTCTACAAAACCTTTCATGTTAAACGACAAGTTCCCCTATCTAATGTATAAGATTAGATAGGGTTTATATTAAGTTGGGTTCCAAAGTTCCATATAAAGGCAAGTCCCTATAGCTAATTAGATCTTGAGTAACCGAAGTCGCTTAAGAGTACTCTCGATTCATATCAGTGGATTTGCATTCAAGAATTTCAAAGTTTAAGGTTTTCAAGATTGAATATTGGAAGTTCAAAATGGAATGGATCAAGTGGGAGCATTTATTTTCAAGAATCAAATGAATGGAAGGTAGGAGATGTCATTGATATGAGGGAAACCTCGGTGAATTCTCAAACCATCCTACTATTTGGCTTCAATTTTGAGAAAATATTATTTGAGAAAATATTATTCGATGATTATTCGATGTTTCATCCTACTAATTTTATTATTTAGGGCTTACATTTGTATGACACGGTCATACAAATAGTCTGGAAGATGAGAGGGTTTACATTGTAACGAACAACAACCTCCGAAGCCTAAAGCTAGTTAAGGCTTAAATTGCACAACACAACTGTGCAAAAGCCTAAAGATGAGTTGAGGATTTACATCGTGCTAGATGAGCTACCTCAGAGTTCTATGGCTGTTTATTTATATCTAAGGAAATATTTGCTATTGCAGATCTGTTTGCTCTCTCAAAGTTATTTTTCTGTATATTCTTATTATGTTGATCACAGAGTTAGCTCTAAGCTCCTTGTCAAAGTGACAGCTCCAGATAAATAGTTTATGCCTTATGCTTTCTTTCAATCATTATTAATCCAATTAATTAAAAGGTATGCATTTGAGTTTAACAGTGATCCATTCTAAATAAATTGGCTACTGTTTTCTATCCTAAAGGTCTTGCGATTACAAAAGAAAAAGTAAAATGACAGTAAAAGAAAATGTTGTAAATATTTGAATTAGCATACGTGGGCATCTACTAACATTGCATGGTTAGCATCATAAAAGCATAATATATTTGTAGGAGATTTAAATAATTACATGAAAGTAAACAAGAGCATCTAGTAGGGGATAAGTCGAAAAATGAGTCGTAGTAAGACACATGCAAGTAAAAGAAAAACCCTAGTCACATATGAAGCCTCAGAACTAAGTATAAGACAGTTAGCAAAGATGGGGGCTGACAACTAGACTGTGTGCTTCCCAACCTTTTGTAAGAGCTACCCACCCAATAAGCTACGGAGGGCAGTCCTAACCTCGATCCAAGTGATTAACCGTAGACCTTTAAAAGTTTTTATTTTATAATTTAATTTTCATGCATGTAGAGTTTACTTTAACAGGAAAAATTAATTTCATTTTTGTTAAATACTTTGCAAAATATTGTAGTCCACACTTTAATTACTTTGATGAAGCTAGGACTACTTGCAACCTAAGAATATAGGGGGCAATCATCTCCTCAAGAGTCATCAAATAGTATCATCAATCTTTATTCTCTCCCCTTTTATTAAAGGTCCTCGACGTAGAAAATATTATTCTAAATCCAACTTTTGTATCCCTCATTTTAGCATACATTAGCATTATCGTCTTCGCTCTAGCCACATAAACCTCAGACTTACACAAGCCTGATAATCCATATGCGACAAAAGTAAATATCCTCAGTTGCTCACAAGGATTTAAATACCTTAGAGAAGACTTAAATACTTAAACATTGGTTCGTTAATGTAGGATAAGTAGTGTAGGTCATTTTTATTGATTTATGTGAATTAATGAGTCCCTATGCATAACTTGGTGGGTCCCTAAAAGTTTTAAGGATGATTTTCTGAAACAAAGTATAATAAATTCAAATGTTCTTCAAACACCTAAAAGATTATAAAAGTGTTCTCGACATAACCCTAAACAACATTTAAAGCCCTTTGAAACATTTTGAGTTCATTTGAACTTATTATGTTATTAAATGAATCACTCGAAGTTAAGTTTAGATTCAGTAGTAATTATTTTATCCTGTGCTCAATTAATCTTGATGTTTTAGTTGTCCTATGAGCAGGGTAATTACGTACTCACTTCATATTCTACTTAAGAGTTATGTGAGTGGGTGCCTTTGAGGGCAAGTTGAATTATTAAGGGCCTTGTGATAATGATTAAAGTTGGGCTTGTAGTGTTTTAAAAGTATTCATGATTAATTATTTTTCTCTTTTCTAAAACTCATTAGGCAAATTCAGATCAAACCTAATTCACTTCTAAACCCTTAGATTACCTTTATGGGTAAGTTTATAATAATTAAGGATGTTGGATTAAGTGGATTTAATTCTCATTAAAAGATTGCACTTATCATCTAATCACCAATTAAAGGGCTTCAAATGAGTAAATTATTATCTTCCTAATTTATGCCCTCTATCTTATAATCATCCAGTTAGATTAACTTCTAAGTCATAATAATTTAGAAAAAAATACACTTTTACCCTTGTTGTAGAAAAGTGGTGATTTGGTTTCTACCTCTTAAGCCTTCATGCTTCAAACTTTTATGAGAGTTCATTATGATCAATATTACTCATTTACCCTTTAACTTAACCTAAATTTTGATAGGGCTACAAAATCTATGATTACTTTTTTGCCCTTAAGGACCTCCACTTCATGGCTTATTAAATTCAACTAAAATGACTTTGGAATTTTCTTAGTACCTTACTCATGGGTCAATTAAAATAGCAGAGAGGAAATTATGAATTTTAATTATTTATTTAGTCCAAAAATAGGGATTTTAGAAATTCTAAACTCTTCACTGCTCAACTTGAAGTTCCACATATTGGTCCTGACCTTTAGCACTTGTTAGGTGGAGTCAATATGGGGGAGCTCAAGGGGTCCCCATAGGACTGCTTGGCCTTAGGGTTGACCCTTTGGTGTTGATCTGGAGCTAGTTCACTCACTTACACTTAATTTCACTCACATTCACTCACAACCGTAAACCCAAGCTTGTTGACTTTGATCCCTTGATCTTTTGGAAGACTTTTGTAGATGGTCCCCTAGACCCACTAGCCCTAAGCTAGGGTCTAGCAAAGTCAGTACATAAAGGACTCAAATGGAGATTCCATTGGTCCATTGCTTAAATAGGGTGGTTGGCACCTCACTTTCACCAAAATACCAAACTTAGTCTTTTGCCCCCAAATCTACCCAACTTACCAAAATACCCTCAAACCCTAAATTTGACCAAAATTCTCAATTACCCAAACTACCCAAGTTTTTCCAAAAATCATCTCAAACCATTTGAAACTACCCAAATTGCCCAAACTTCCCAAAATTGCCAAAAATTACCAAAATACTCTCTAAATTTGTCAACATTACAAAAATACCCTTGGTGGCCCAAACTTTCCAAATACCCTCAAAATCATCTCAAATGTCCCTACAACAAATTTGGACCCTTCAATTAAATCTAATTTGATCAATTTGGCCAACTTTGACCAAAAGCCCTAAATTGCCCTTAAAGGCCCAGTTTCCTCAAATTCACCCTATATGTCCATCAATTTGACCTCAATTTCCCCCAAAATTCAATTATAAATTCAAATTCATCCTAATCAAACTCAATTAAAACCAAATCCAATTCCAATTCCAATTGACCACATTTGAGTCCAATTTCAACCGAAATCAAAAAGCCCCAATTTGGCCTAAAACCAAAATCCCACTCAATTGAACCCCCAAATCTTTTCAGTTGCCCCAATAATGCATCATAAACTCTTTGAAACATCTCCAAAAACCAAATTCAACCCTCAATTGACCTTTTTCAAGCTTAAATTGTATTCAATTTCAACTCAAAGCCAAAATTCCGAAATTTGCCCCAATTTAGCTATGTGCCCAAATTCCACCAAATTGAATGCCCTATCCCCCAAAATTGGCACTCAATTAATGTTCTTCATGAAATTCCCCTAGACCATTTTGAACTCTCAATTTAGACTTAACCCAACTCTAGCCCAACTTAAACCTAAGTCTAACCCAACATCCCCAAATTGATCAAGTGCCCAAAATCCCTTAAATTGAACCTCCAAATCAATTCAAAATCACTCCAAAAATTTTATAAATCCCTCATGAAAATCATCATCCCCACAAAATTGATCAATAAATTGGGCTCAATGTCATGGATAGCCTAACCCAAACTGAACTTCAAGATAATTTAACCCAAATTGAACCCATGCACCAAAATTCACTAAGCCATGCCAAAGTGACCAAAGTAATGACACCGCAACCACCAAATGGATCCTAATGACCAGGCTTGACCCACCTAGCCCACCCTATGGAAGCCATGGAGCAATGGTCCCTTGATTTAGGGGAATTTATCTTTTTTTGGGCCTAAACCAAGAATTCCTTTCCATCATACCAAACCATTAGGGGTTAATCATAATTAAACCTCCCCTTGGCTCACCTGACTGCCTGACCACCTCCCCTGCTCTGGCCAGCCACCTTAGTCACTAGAAAGCCCCAAAATCAAGAGCCACCTTGCTTAAATTCAAACCCAATTACACCCATCCAAGTTGGTCAGCTCCAATTGGCCTTAGCACACTTCAGCCCTCCACATAAGCAATTAATTGAACCCAAATTAAAGCCCTGAGCTCCACCCCAAACTCCTCCATTTAAACAACCCCTTCACTGTGAAAGGGGAGATGATCAAAATCCTTGAGGAAATTCTGCCAAAATTTTACCAGAAACCCTCCAAGAACTCCTCCACTCAAGCTCACCATTTTCCTCCTCTGGTTCCCCTTATGAGTGCCCAATTTTGAGCTCAAAATTTTAGCTCAAACCAGGACAGATTTCTCCACACCTCCACAGTCCACAAAACTCCGATTAACTGTGCACACACCATCTCCACAATGAGAGGAGTTGATTCCCCACAAAAGCCCCATCCTAAAGAGCCTCTAACATAGCTTTAGACAAAGCCCTGAAATCATATCTAGACAATTCACCAGGGCCTAGGACTTCATCTGAAGGTTCATTGGATCCATTCAAAGCTGCCACAACCATCTGATTGAGGCCTCTCCTCTTAGACAAAGGTATTGAACCTCAACCCTAATCAAAGTCTATTTTTATTCTCCATACATATTTATTATATTTCATATCGTATAAGCCATATAGATATGTTCTTATTGAGTAGATGAAATTTTAGGAAGAAACCCCATATGATTTAGTTGAGTCTAGCTCGAGATTTTAAGGTTTTAGTGTGAACGGCTCACGGGTTAGGTCACTTGGGGACGATGAAGGAGAGCCATCTGATCACACGTTTATTCAATGGACGGAGGAGATTAAGAAGGATGAAATCTTGGAATGAAAAGGCGGGTCGCGTGGTAGTTGAGGTGGTTGGTGGAGTCAAATGGCAGAGGGCCATGTGTAAAGTTTGGAGCGGACGATGATGGCGTGGCACTGACTGGTTTAAGTAGAAAAATATGGGTTTTCTGAATTTATTTAAATGCCTAAACTTCAAAAATCCATATATTTCTCTAGAAAAATATTAAAAATAAAATAAAAATACCCTCTTGCAAAGTGAATAGAGGAGAATAATGTGAACTAAAAATAAAAATTATTTGTTGACTCTCTGATTTTTAATGAATTAAATACTCTTTGAAGTATTTTAATTCAGTATGATCAAACATTGCTCACCATGACTTGAAACTTTTAGGGTTCATTCCTTATGATAAAGGGGATGTTCTCTGATTGTTCCAAGGTCAGAGGACATCTCTATGCTTCTAACCTTATTTTTCAAACTAGGATGGCTATTTTGACTTTTTTAATTATATAATCTAAAATACAACTTGAAAATTTATGGAAATAATTTTAGTAGAGTTCCTACGATCAGAGAAGCATAAGAAAAATGTCATGATGATTTGAACTATTTTGTACATTTCTATAGGTAATTAAATACATATATCTTGCTTTAATTTATATAAATTAAATACTAATAAAATTGGCAAAATTAATTCTACACTGTGTATGAAAATCATGTTTACCTATTGTAAAAATTTAAAATTTATTTGACTAAGTCTGAGCACTAAATTTAATTTTCTAAGAAACCTTGTATTTGTACAAATATAATTATATTAAATCAAATACACTTGGGAAAATTATGAAAAATATTTTTCTGAGTTCCTTGTGATAAGTGGCACTTAAGGAAAATAAAATTTATATTTGAGAAAATATTTAGTTTTTGAGCTTTATTTTGAGTTTAAAATAATTAAAAATAATTAATAATCCCAAAAATAATAAAATACTAAAAAAATATGCATAATTGTTCCCTGATCACTTAGAACTCGTTAAGATATTTTTTCTAATTTTTCTAAGTTAAAAATAATTTTTTAGGAGCTTAAAAATGAATTTTTCTTATTTTCCCATTAAAATAATTATAATAAATAAATTACATTAATAAATAATTAAAATACAAAATTAGTTTCTCTAAGTTCTTTGAAGTCAAAGAGGTTTAATAAAAATATAAAGATAATTTTTGTAATTAAAACATTATTTTACATTTAATTAAATCATTAAAATTGATTCATAATCAAATAATAATGATAGAGATTTAATTCAAAAAATCATGAAATTTTGTCTAAGTGTTTCTCTGACCTAAGGGACCTTTAATAATTTTCTCATGAATAAAAACTTTATTTTGGATAGTTAAGTAGATTAATTTTTAAAATACTACTTTCTAAATTTAAATAATTATTTAAATTAAATTAAATTTTGAAAATGCACATTTTTTCCTCTAATGTTTTAATTGATCCATGGATAGTGCACTCTAAAAATTCTCAAAGTCGTTTGAATTTTGATTAATGAGTTATGAGGTGAAGAGCCCCAAAGGCAAAGGGGTAACTTTAGATTTTGGTTCCTTAATCAAAATTTAAGATTAACAAAGGGAAATTGGGTGATTTTGATCCTAATGAACATGTTTGGGTGATTGAAATACAATGAGATTCAAAGGTATTAAATTACTTCCCACTTTTTCTATAATAAGAATAAAATTGTAATTTCCTTAATTATCATGACTTGAAAGTCAATCAAAATTAAATGATTCTCAAGTGATGGGTTCGAGTTAGGAAGATAATATTTCATTAATTTTAAGCCCATGATTGATGATAATGTGATCTTTCAATAAGAATGCATGTCATTTAAATCAAAATATTTCTAGTTGTCATTTCATCTATTGTGATTGTTTAAGGCTTGGTAGTGACCTAGGCTTGACATTTAATCTCATTTGATTGGATTTAGAAGATAACATGATTGATGATTAACATTTTTTCTCTACACTACAAGCCCAATTTTTACTGTGGGTACTGATCCCGGTTGAATATAGTTGTGTAAAAATTATAAAGTTGACTCCACTTTACAATGGTGCCAAAAACTTGATGTGGTATTTTAGTAATAATAATGTTAAGTTCTTAAGGTTAAATTCTACGCAATTTTACATATCGTTATCAAATAATATAAGACTTTCTATTTAAGTCCCAAAATTGATCCTACGAGGAAGATTTAAATTTGAAGTGATAAATTAACTAGAAAATTCACAGAAATAAAACAAAATTACTATCACTAATTTTAAATGTTTAAGATACTATCAAAGCTAAATTATTAAATACTAGTAGAATGTAAAAGCAAAGTTTAAAATAGTAACTACTAAACTATGTTTATGTGATGAAGTTTTTTAATATGAAAAAAATATCTTTCCCACTACAATGAGCTTTTTGGTGAAATGAGATGATATAAATATTTTAAATTTGTATTGTGCAAAATAGAGAAATTTTAATTCTCTACCCTGATTCAGTGTTATAGAAAATCATTGGCTAATCTTAGGTTTAGTCCCTAAATCCGTGCCTAGGCTAGGAGGATACTAGCTCCCACTCCAGAGCTC
>NW_018238194.1:510734-512156 GCF_001263595.1 Phalaenopsis equestris | reverse complement strand
CCCATGAAGGCTAACTCTCGCTTTAGTTTTCAAACACTAAGATCGAATTGAGGATTTTTAGTCTGTCACCCTACAAATCTCCAATTCTACACCCAACAAACTATATTTCCCTATTTATTTTCACTTAAGTCCATGAACGAAACACTTCTTCATAGACTTAAATGGACTTAAGTTGAGTTTAGTAAGTTCATTTGGACTAAGTGAATCCAAAGAAAAATAATGGTACCAAAACGAGGGAACCGTAGGATCCTAATTGGTGTTGCTCTAATCAACTTTAACATTCCCCATAATATTTAAATAAACATAATGGTAGGAAACACTTGATTTGACATCATGACTTGACACATTAGAAAACTTAAACTTGCCACGATAAGGAGCTTGGAGCTAGCATTGTGGGCAGCACAACCATCTTCCACAACAAAATATGTCTACACTAGCTAAACCATTCTATAAAATTAAACAAACAAGCTATAAGACTTTGAGGTTGTGTGCCTAGTGCGACATATGATTTCGGATGAACCAATCACTTCGATAGAGTTTTATTCAGAAAAAAGATGGATGGAGTATAGTTTGGAGAAAATCTTCTAAGAAGATACTGAATCAGATCCAAACTGCACCAGCTTAAGCAGCCGTTCAGAGTCTACAGCCTGCTCAGCCAGAGATGGAAATTTCACCAGAGAAACCACTGCAACCGAAAGAGAAAGAGAAGAATACCACCAGAAAGATCAATAGTGCGGGCGGTTGGATAGGGGCTGCCTCTGCTAGATTGGTTGTGTCGGATTCGGGGAAGAAAATCCTTAAACTCTTAAACATGTATGATTATCTTTTGCCCCACCAGGGTATTATGAATATAATGATTATGATCTCGGCTATATTTTAACTATTTTTAGTGATAACATAACTGAATTTGCTTAATCTAACTCTAATCTTGATTCCCAAACTGATCCTCAAATCATTCTTAAGTCCAATGAGCCCGCTAATCAGGATGAAGAAGATATCAACGATACCAATTACGATAGCTTCATGAGTGAGAAGCCAGTCCTCGAGCATCATGTCACACCACTCGCCATTAACTTAGTTCTCTCTAGATCTTTCCGACAAAGAGGAAACACCAAAATATTCAACAATGATGTCAAAAGAAGAAGAAATCATAGAGATAAATCTAAGGAGTGGGAAAGCATTACCCCCAAGGCCAGCTTCAGTAGATAAAGGAAAATAAATAGTAACTCAAGAAGAGCTACCTCCACCTCCGCTAGTGGAAGAACCAAATAGCCAAGTGACCAAAGGAAAATATGTTGAGATTTCCATACCTATTTTATACTGTTTTTAATGATATTGCACTTTAAAGAAAGGTATTTTTGATATTTTGTTGCAGGAATGATGAATTAGGGTCATTGGAGCAAAAAGATACAAAAAAGAGCG
>NW_018238194.1:509598-510654 GCF_001263595.1 Phalaenopsis equestris | reverse complement strand
AGTTTTCCCCGAGACTCCAGGAAAAAAATTTTTAAAAAGCCCGCCGACGGCGCCCTCGAGGCCGCCGACGGTGAGATCGATGGTTATGCCTACTCAAGCTTTGGATAGGGCCAAATTTTGAAGGGATGCTTAGGAAACTCTTGGGAAAGCCCACAGCTTTAAAAGAACATTTTGGACTAAAAATTGGAGAGGTCCTGGATGTTAGAAAGGCCCTAGAGGTTAGAGAGATTCCATTAGTGTGTAACAATTGTGAGGATTTCTTCAAGAAATTTTAAGAGTGGAGGGAAAGTAAGAGATTTCTTCCTCCTGGCTACTTTGAAGAGGAATTCTGTGTGATGTAAAGAAAAGAAGAGATTCAGAGGAACTTCAAGGAGTGTTCTTGGGGAGAATTTAGAGATAATTTATTTACTTATTGTAGTTTGTATGACTTTTATTTTATAGATGAATTCCGAGTTTTGTTGTGTTTTTCCCATGAGTTATGAGTAGTTTTCTCTGTCTTTCTCCGTGGCTCAAGATTTGTGAAATGGTGATTTGAATTGGCAAAGCCATGAAAATTTTTAAGAAATTGTGATGATCTTTTCACTTCGATCTTAATTTACTTTCAATCTGGCCAATTGATTTGTTAAAATATGTTGAGTTTTACAATTAAAGTGAGGATTTACAATTATTACTTGTGTTGATAAGTGTGACTTTACAATTTTTGAATATTTATTACGTCCATATTTATCTTATATTTTAAGCATATAAAAAGTCACTGTCAAAGTTTTTGGCACCGTTGCCGGGGAGTGATTGAGTGAGGGAGTCAAATCACGATTAGAGTAACGGACAAATTAGGATTATTAGAAAATTTTTACTTGAATTACAACTTATTTTTATATTTAGTTAATTATATTACCGAGTATTGATTTTAAATTGTATGCGTAAATTTGGACCTGAAAATCTTATACCCTACGATTCAGAATTAGAATGCACTGTTAGAAAGATTAGAAGATTAAGAAGAGAACCTAGAAATTCTAATACAATGGAAAACAACCTGAACAATCAAGGAATAGAGAA
>NW_018238194.1:508898-509305 GCF_001263595.1 Phalaenopsis equestris | reverse complement strand
AGAGTAACAGATAAATTAGGATTATTAGAAAATTTTTACTTAAATTGCAACTTATTTTTATATTTATATTTAGTTAATTATATTACTAAGTACTGATTTCAAATTGTATGCGTAAATTTGGAGCTGAAAATCTTATACCCTACGGTTCATAATTAGAACGCACTGTTAGAAGGATTAAAAAATTAAGAAGAGTACCTAGAAATTCTGATACAATGGAAAACAACTTGAACAATCAAGGAATAGAGAATGAACACCAACCTATACCCCTAAGAGATTATACAAATCCTACAGCAGATGAGATTCAAATATCTATCCAAAATCCTGATGTAGCTGCTAATTCATTTGAGCTTAAACCTGCTATTATCCAAATGGTACAAAACAATCAATTTGGAGGTACACCAAATGAA
>NW_018238194.1:504487-504919 GCF_001263595.1 Phalaenopsis equestris | reverse complement strand
GAAGATTAACCAAAAGTACTTTGAACCAGGATAAGAAGTTTTGCTTTACAACACTAGGCTGAAGTTATTTCCTCGAAAATTGAAGTCTCATTAGTTAGGACCGTGACTCAAGTTTATACTTACGGAGCTGTTGAAATTGAAGATTAGAAGACGATAAATAGATTTAAAGTAAATGGACATAGATTAACACCATATTATGAGGGTAAAAGACCAAAATTTAAAAAGGTTTTAATGATCAATCAACTTGAATAACACCTGAATAGGTCGGGTTGATGACGTTAAACCAAACACTTTATGGGAGGCAACCCATATTTATCTTTACTTTATTCACAATTATAGTAGTTTTTATTTGAGATTATCACTAGTTTATGATAGTATTAAACTCTACTACTCTTATTTACCCTTGAATTATCATAAAAATTGGATCCATGA
>NW_018238194.1:500841-503313 GCF_001263595.1 Phalaenopsis equestris | reverse complement strand
ACATGGAATCAACCAAGGAGTTGTTTATGTGCGAGGAAGGTGGATCACTTTCACTCCTGCACGGATCAACGAATTATATATGATAGAGAATGCTCCTGTCTGCCACTATTCCAATTTCGTCCAAACAAGAAACCAGATGAATGAGATTGACCAATATTTAACCGACGAAACTGATGACTGGGAAACAAGAGAAAACGGGTATGTTAGTTTTTTTTGCAACATTTCTGAATCCCGTTTCAAAACATTGGCACTTTTTCATTTCTGCAAAACTGTTACCGACAATGAAGATCGGTAAAGTTTCTAAAGAAAGTGCCATTTTGAATTACTGCATCCAAAGGGGACTGCCGATTGACGTTGGATCTATAATTGTGAAGTTGGTTTTGGGCCTGATTGTTCACAGATCAACTTATGGGCTTGGACACCCCGCAACAATTTTATCACTTTATAGTTAGTTCCAAGTGTCTATTGAAAATTGGGAAAAGGTACTGCTACCTTGGAAGTCGTTGGATCCAACTGAAAGATTCCCAGTTTTTGAAGATGAAAATGACATGGCCATGGGATAGTTGCTCAATCATCTCAGAACTCACTACCAGTTCAACCCTTAATTCCTGATAAAACTTTAGTGATCCTGTGTCAAATCTAGAAATTGGAAAAGGAGGTACAAAATGTCATG
Source organism: Phalaenopsis equestris (assembly GCF_001263595.1). Taxonomy (NCBI): domain Eukaryota; kingdom Viridiplantae; phylum Streptophyta; class Magnoliopsida; order Asparagales; family Orchidaceae; genus Phalaenopsis; species Phalaenopsis equestris. The sequence goes on along the minus strand of NW_018238194.1, from coordinate 502,640 downwards.
AATGCAATTAATAATATCTCTGATTTCTTCGATCATCTGGACTGGAGGATGAAGGAACATTTCGAACATTCTGGACATTTGGAAGATAGTTTGATACGATTGATGAGGAGGATGAAATTAATTGAGGACGATTCTACTGAAGAATTTCCATTCCGACCCTTCTACAACCTCTTCGTGCATGTGCAATCAATGATCTTCGAGGAGAATCGAGTACCGAGTCTGAGGATTAGTAGATTTATATTACTACTTATATGTCTATCTATGTATTTTTATTTGAACTTTGTATTTGCTTTGCTTTAGAATTTATGCTTATAGATCTTTAAGACTAAGAATAGAATGTTTTGTTTTCAGCATTTTGAGTGTTGTGGCTTGGATTGCGACGTTGAATTAATGTATTGAGGTTGAGAAAATACGAAACTTAGGTGTGTTATGTAACCTATATTGTACCCCTTGGAATTTATGTATATAAATGTGATGTTTTGTGTTGTGAAAGTTTATATGTGCTAAGTACATCATTTAGTTATTTACAATTATATCTATAATTATTAAACGGATGTCGTTTAGGCTTGGAATTTATAGAAATCGCAAAAATTTGAAATTTGGACAAAATCAATAAAGCCCGCCGACGGTGCCTTCGACGCCACCGATGGCAAGATTTTCCCGAGACTTAGGATTTAAATTCCAATTAAGTGCCCCAATGGCGCCATCGACCCCGCCAATGGCAAGCTCATGAAAAACACCTTTAACCGTGATTTTGACCAGTCAACTGCCACTATTCATCATCCTCTTCCATTCATCATCCTACTGCCACTATTCATCATCCTCTTCCTCCTAAAAATGCTATTTTCGACCTAGGGCTTGAGAGATCTTGGATTAGGAGGCAATTTCAAGGTTTTTTGACACCATATTTGATCATATCTAGGTTAGAGCTTCTCTATAAGTTAAAAATATTTGATTTCCACCATGGATTTCTTCCATGTTGAGGAGATCCAAAAAATGTGAGAATGTGAAGAAAATTTGGGAAGAGATTCATGGATCTTATTGTTAAACTCTTAGAATTACTATTGGAAGCCATGATTTACATATTTGAAGTAATTTATGGAATTTTTCTATAATTTGATTAGATTAAAATGGCTCCGACGAGTCTCGCTTCGTCAATGCGATGGCTCAAACAAAATTTACTTCCATATTTAAAGGAAAGAAGTGCATACAAGATCGAGTTTTTGAAAGTCCGGGAGCAGAAATCGAATGAGTTATTGCCAAGCGGAGGTGGGAAAACTTTTGTTACACCACCAATAAAGCTGATGCAAATGTTGTGAAGGACTTCTACGCCAATGTGATTTATTCTGATGACAGAATCGTTCAAGTGCGTGGATTCCCTGTTAAGTTGACTGCCGCTCGCATGAACACTTTTTATGAAGTCCCAGACTCTTACAGCTGCCAATATGAATCCTTTAGTACAATGGAAGGCCCCCTCAATGATGTGATCAACTTTCTCACTGATGGGAAATGAACATGGAAGATAAAGCAGTGAGAAAGTGTAAATTTTTCTACTTCTAAGGCATCACACAATTTCATTTCCTCTATTCTGTTACCAACCTATCACCCTAGTGAGGTAACTAGAGATAGAGCTATTCTAAATTTCTGTATTCAGAATAGTAGAACTATAAATGTGGGGAGAATAATTCTTAAGAATATATTGACTACGACAAGAAGTGAGACTAGTGGGTCTAGGACATCCTGGACCTATTTATACAATTTGCAAACTTTCTGGAGTGGAAAGTGGACATGAAGAATGG
>NW_018238194.1:500514-500760 GCF_001263595.1 Phalaenopsis equestris | reverse complement strand
AGTAGAGAGTAGAAGTCAAGAACCTTCTACTAGTAGAGATGTCCCCTCTACAAGTTATGACCTTCCACCTTCTAGTTCCCCTACCCTCACTGATTTGATGAATGAGTTGACTTTGTAGTGGAAGAGCACAGAATTGATAAGTGAAAGGATTGGAGGTTTAGAACGTCGACACGATTATGATAGTGAGTACCTGCAGAGGCATTCACGCACTTGGGTAGCCTATTATGAAACTCAGGCCCAACACTG
>NW_018238194.1:499115-500147 GCF_001263595.1 Phalaenopsis equestris | reverse complement strand
TTTTAGTTTTTATACTTATTTCAAAATTTCATTACCCAGAAATTCCTCTAATGATTTATATGTGTAGAAAGCTCCTAATATTACAAACCAGGTGAAGTAAAAATTTGAGAAGGCCTGCAGAAATTTCAGAATGATAAAGATGCCTACAATACTGAGGTATTATTTATATTTATAATTTTTTCTTTCCACTTGTATTATTTCATATTTAAAAATCTAAGTTTGGGGGAGGGAACAAAAAGATTAACTATTAGATGTACTCTATTTCAATACTTTCAAAAAATATTGATATAATTTTATATAGTGAATTTAATTCAGGTAACTATATTTTTGTAACTATTTAAATATTATAGTAGATTTAAAGAAATATTTTTGTAATGAAAATTAATTTTGTAACTTAAGATATTTAGTATAAGAGAATAAGATTATAGTTAACTATTTAAAGTAAAAAAAAAACTATATTTTGAAGTATTAAGAATCTAGAAATTCATTTGAGAAGAAAAGATTGGGGCTCAATGATGTAAAAAAAATAAAATATTTATAAGGTAAAGGAATGCTTTGAATTTCAAATTTAGGGAAAGAAATGTGATGTTCAAAATCATTAAAGGCTATCCAGATATAGTAATCCTAACATGAAAAAGGAAAAATAAGGGATTGAGGGGAAAGAAAAGTGAAGTTCATAATCATTAAAGGCTATCCGGATATAATAATCCTCACTTGAAAAAGGAAAAAGAAAGGATTGAAAGCAATCCAAATGAAAAAGAGAAAAGCAAGAAAAAAAATATAATATAAAAGTGAGGAGAAGCTTGAGGAGATGACAAATCAAAAATTGGCTTCACTAGACCTACTTACAGGGAAAACTTAAATACATTCATGAACTTATATTTACGAAATAGGTCTTTTACTAGTAGAGTTCTCATGAAGTTCCTATCTTTTGAATATTCTAAGTGACTTAATATTGCAACATATGGTCATTCTTGAAATGAATAGAAGACTAGAACTCTTAAACTTGATAACTAGATAATCTTGTGGCTG
>NW_018238194.1:498716-498975 GCF_001263595.1 Phalaenopsis equestris | reverse complement strand
CCTATTTTATACTATTTTTAATGATATTGCACTTTAAAGAAAGGTATTTTTTATGTTTTGTTGTAGGAATGATGAATTAGGGTCATTAGAGCAAAAATATACAAAAAGGAGCGAATTTGGAGTGAAAAGGACCAAAATGTGAAGACTTGAACAAGGCCACCGACGACGCCCTCGACCCCACCGACGGTGAGTTTTTCCGAAGACTACAGGACAAAATTCTTTGGAAGCCCGCCGACGGCACCCTCGAGGCCACCGACCG
>NW_018238194.1:488653-497633 GCF_001263595.1 Phalaenopsis equestris | reverse complement strand
TATCTAGGACTCCATTAGAGCCCTATATTACTTGAGCGATATGTATACTTGCGTTGATAAGTGTGACTTTACAATTATTGAATATTTAATACGTCCATATTTATCTTATATTTTAAGCATTTATAAAGTCGTTGTCACCAAGTAAAGATTGGAGGATTATTTAAAGTAGATTATAATGTGCTAGCTCATCTTAGAAGGTTTCCGACCAAATTAAGTGTTTACAACACTGCAATCCTATCAAAGGAGATGAGAGAGTCTCCGGTAGAGCCTTGCTAGACCTAGAGATTTGCTTAGCATAGTTGGCCAGCACATCCTTGGATGAAGTTTGTTTGTTAAAGGAACATCTTGGGATAAGTTTCACAGATGAAGACTTGTTGCTCGGTACTTCTGACCACAACCAACTGCTCTACATCTCTGTTAATATCAGCATATTAGTATTGCTAGAGTTTTGGTAGATCTTGGAGCATCACTCAACCTAATGAGTCTACGGACATTGGCATATTTGGATATTGAAGCTCAAAAGCTTACAACCGATAAAATGATGTTAAGAGGTTTTAATCAAAAGGGAGAAAGAGCCCTTGGATCGATTACACTGTTTATGAAAGTTGGAAAATTAGTAACAACTGCTAAATTCCATATCTTTCAATGTTCTACTTGGTTGACCTTAGATTCATGAGCACAACGTGGTTTCGTCTTCCCTACATCAGTGCATCAAATATTATAAAGAAGGACAAGAACATTGCATCAAGGGAGATTTACAACCATCTTCAGTTCTTAAAGTTGGAATTCATGAAGATGCTGCCTACTACGTGCCTACAAAGAAAACTGTCTTCTCTCATGAGATGGTGACAAATAAAGTGATGATTCAGAAGGATCACAAGCGAAAAGCCATTCAGCCATTCTTCAACGATCTTCCACCACTCTTCTGCAATGAGTTGGTGGGGGTTCTTTTAGTTCAGGCACCTGAGGTCGAGGTCGGGGATGTGGATGAGGAAAATCCAATACAACTACTAGATGGATTAAGCCAAACATTAATATTGATGATGAAGAAAGCTCTGAGGAGGAATGATGATGATAAAATAGAAGAAACCACAGTATGAAATCTCCTTGGAAGATGTTGATAAAAGTGAATATGAGTTGATGTTGATCAGATCAACTACTATATGAATGTCATGACCCTTTCTTTGATTCTCCCTCAAAAGGTCAAAAGTTTAGAGTTCAAGGAAGTCCGTAGTGCTGGTTCAAAGCTGATCAAATTTTACTGTACTTCTACTTTTCCTAATCTTGAAAATCATGTAAATTTAGATGAAAATCTTAATGAATTAATGGAATTAACTTTTGGTTACTTTTCTCCTTGTGTATAAAAGTAAGTTAATTCAATAGGGATATAGGGATATTTGCCAAAACAAATTCCAAAAGATAAGTTACAACTTTTTAAAAAATTATGGAATGTTAAAAGTCGAATTCTCAACTTAAAAGATGGTCTCAAAGTTGGTACCGTAGGACCAGTCGATGATTCATATTTTTGGCCGTTACTAGAGGGTCAGAAGAGGATTACCTCGATATAGAGGATGACTCTCAAGATCAGTTAATAGGTGATGCCCCACCAGAATTTGAAAAGGAAATTAAGTCAACAGTGGATGAATTAAAAGAGATCAACCTCAGGACTAAGGAACGACCCTGACCTACATTCATAAGTTCTCTACTCAATGAGGAAGAATCTATAGAACTCATAAAGTTATTATCAAAATTTAAAGATTATTTTGCCTGGAGCTATGATGAAATGTCAGGGCTATCAGCGGAAGTTGCAGTTCATAAGCTCGGGGTGGACAAAGGTATGACCCCAATAAAGTAAGCTCCCAGAAGAATGCGCCTTGAGATAGAGCAACAAGTCATCATCAATGTGAAGAAATTAATAGATGCTAACTTTGTGCGAGAAGACCAATACTCCACTTGGTTAACTAACATTGTGTCAGTTAAGTAGAAAAAAGGACAGATCCGTGTTTGTGTCGACTTCGGGGATTTGAACAAAGCCTATCCAAAAGATGAATTTCTGTTGCCGATACTATAAATGATGGTGGACATCGCTTCAATAAATGAGATTTTCTCTTTCATGGATGGATCATCAGGATAAGACCAAATCAAGATGGCTTTAGAGGATGCAACACTTACAACTTTCAGAACACAGAGTGGGATTTTCTGATACACAATAATGTCGTTCGGGTTAAAGAACGCCAGGGCAACATACCAACGAGCTATGACGAGGATTTTTGATGACCTCATTCACATTAAGTGGAATGCTACGTGGATGATTTATTCATCAAAAGCAAATGAAAAATAGACCATTTGTACAATTGGACGATCATGTTCAAACGATTACGACAATATAATCTCAAGATGAATACCTTAAAATGTGCCTTCGACGTCACCTCTAGAAAATTTCTAGGATTCGTTGTCCATCATCAGGGAATCGAGATTAACCCATATAAGATTAAAGATATCTTGGAAATGCCTCTTCCTAAAACCTTGAAACAATTATGTTCCTTCCAAGGAAAGTTGGCATATCGAAGACGCTTTATTTATAATCTCTTAGGTAGGTGTCAACCCTTCTCGACATTAATTAAAAGGATGCTAAATTTGTCTGGAAAGAGAAATGTTAGGAGGCCTTTAAGAACGTCAAACAATATTTAATGACACCTTCTATTTTGGCAGCCCCTATCCCAGGAAAACCTTTGATACTTTATACCGTGGTCATAGATGACTCTCTCGGAGCCCTATTAGCTCAGCTCAATGACAAAGGTAAGGAAAATGCACTCTACTACTTAAGTCAGAGTCTAATACCGATGGAGATAAAGTATCCACTCATTGAGAAGCATTGTCTAACTTTACTTTTTGTCGCCCAAAAGCTTAGGCATTACATGCTCTCTAATAAGATTACCTTAATTTCAAAAGTTAATCTGTTATAATCATTGATGACCCGACCAACACTTTCGGGACGTCTAGCAAGATGGTCAGCAATTTTATTGTAATTTGATATAACTTTTGTTCCTCTCCGCGTTATCAAGGGACAAATTCTAGCAGATTTTGTAGCGGCACATCCACTTCCAACTGGGTCCTCACTCAACGATGAATTTCCAGATGAACAAAAATGGATCATTTTGATAATTAAAACATTATTTTAAATTTAATTAAATCATTAAAATTGATACATAATCAAATAATAAGGATAGAGATTTAATTAAAAAAATCATGGAATTTTGTCAAAGTGTTTTTTATGACTTAAGGGGACATCTAAAAATTTTCTCGTGAATAAAAATTTATTTTGGTAGTTAAGTAAATCAATTTTGAAAATACTAATTTCTAAATTTAAATAATTATTTAAATTAAATTAAATCTTGAAAATCCACATTTTCTCCTTGATCCATGGATAAGGCACTCTAAAAATTCTCATAGTCGTTTGAATTTTAATTATAAAGTTATGAGGTGAAGTGCCCCAAAGGCAAAGGGGTAACTTTAGATTTTGGTGTCTTAATCAAATTTTAGGATTAATAAAGGTAAAATGGGTGATTTTGATCCTAATGAACATGTTTGGGTGATTGAAATACAATGGGATTAAAAGGTAGGAACTCACTTGCCACCTTTTCTATAATAAGAAAAAAATTGTAATTTCGTTGATTATCATGACTTGGAAGTCAATCAAAATAAAACAATTCTCAAGTGATGGGTTCGAGTTAGGAAGATAATATTTCATTAATTTTAAGCCCATAATTGATGATAATGTGATCTTTCAATAAGAATGCATGTCATTTAAATCAAAATATTTCTAGTTGTCATTTCACCTATTGTGATTATTCAGGGCTTGGTAGTGACCTAGGCTTGACATTTAAACTCATTTGATTGGATTTAAAATATAACATGATTGATGATTAACATTTTTTTCTACACTACAAGCCCAATTTGAACTGTGGGTACCAAAACCTTTAATGACTTAGATCTGCCTTAGGGACACCCACCCACATAACTCTTAAATGAAATATCAATTGATTAATTTAGTGTCCTTGTCTCGGGATAAATAAAACATCATGTTTCCTTGAGCAATGGGATAACCTTAGCTTAACCTTCTATGATTAATAAAATGATAAGATAAGTTCAAAATGAACTTGAAATATTTCAAGAAATCTTTAAAGTGATTCAAGGTCATGCTCCGAGCACTTAGAAATCTCTTGAATTTTTTGAAGGGTAAATTGAACTTGCTATATTTTATTCTAAAATCATACACTAAGATCTTCTGAGACTCAATAAAGTCATAACTTGGGGTTTGGTAGCTATACCTTCATCTACTCCTGCAATTTGAATTCCTTGCAAAATTATATACATATTGCCAAAGCAAACCTTTCAGTTGAAGGAGTGAGAAGAATCAATGGGTACGCTTTTAAGTTATTGCATTTACCTTTTCGTACCTCTTATTTCTTGCTTGCATGCTTAAGGTCACCCTACATGTCAAAAAAAATATAAAGAAAAAAAACTAAAAATTAAACAAGATGAAATTCACCGCCATAACAATCAAAATATAAGACAACTCAAAATTTAATCACAAACAAAATAAAACAAAAAATTGCAACTAAATTAAAACATATATATCGGATAATCGAGAATCCCTTGAAGAAGGTAGCTTACGGTTGCTAACAAGATTTTCTACGGTCTAAATGAAAGTATGGAACTCATTAAGTTGAGTTTAGTAATTTCATATGAACTAAGTGAATCCGAAGAAAAATAATGGTACTGGAAGGAGGGAACCGCAGGATCCTAACTGGTGTCGCTTTAATCAACTTTAATATTCCCCATAATATTTAAATAAACATAACCTTAGGAAACACTTGATTTAATATTATGACTTAACACATTAGAAAACCTAAACTTGCCGCGATGAGGAGCTTGGAGCTAGCATTATGGGCAGCTAGCATTGTAAGCATTGTAGGCAGCACGACCATCTTCAACAATAAAATATGTCTACACCAGCTAAACCATTCTATAGAATTAAACAAATAAGCCATAGGTTTTTGAGATTGTCTTCCTTGTGTGACATAAATCTTGAACTTTCTTTTAGGCATTTGTATAGCTCCGCTATACAATATAAGCCCCAACCTATTTTACAATTTTGAGGTTGTCATTCGTCACACCCTAAATCCTCACATCTTCCACGCTATCTATGTGATCGTTTCACACGAATGTAAGCCCTAATTAATAAAACTGGCAGCATGAAATATTCAATTATTTCTTCTTTAAATTGAAACCAAACCATAGGATAACTTGAAAAGTCACCGAGATTTTCCTCAAGATCTGTGACATCGTCTAGTCTCTCTCCTTTTGGATTCCATAATATTTTCCAAATTCGAGTCATTCCCATTTCACACCTCTTTATCCAATGTCATTGAAAATTCATATCCCTTTGAACTTCTTGAAGATAATATCTCCTCATTTTTATTGAGAGTTTTCTTAGGTGACTTTGGTTATTTAAGATGTATTAACTATAAGGGATTGCCTTTATAGGAAACTTTCAAGAACAAAGCTTAATGTAAACCCTATTTAATTTTTCATATTAAATAGGAGAACTTGTCGGTTTATAATAAAATGGTTTCACAGGCCAAACGGATGTCATATATTTCCTAGTTTATTTGATTAAGCCTCACCATCAAGCCATGTGTCCATCTTTCGAGAGGGACACATAACTTAAGGTGCAACACTCTTAAGAGTTGTAAACTGTTCTTCACATCAATGATATCATAAGTTTTGGCTATATATATATATATATTAAATGTCCCTCCGAAGTGGGCGATGAGATTTCCATTTCAGCGACTGAGAACTTCCACAGGACGACCCCCCTAAAATTGTGCTGAAATAAATTAGTAGATAATTTGCATGATTTAAGGGACCCTTGGTCTCTGGCTCAAAATTGGGTCCTTGGGTGATTTGATTGACATCCTAGAAGGTTAAAATGGGCAAGAGAAGAACAAATTTGGTTAATTTCAAAATTTTAGGTTAATTTAGATTTTAAGCTCAAAATTAGGGTTTGAGCTAAAAGTTGGATTTGGTTTTGGGTTGGTTTAAAAATTAATTGAAGTGTCCAATTGGTCTAGGGGGATTTCATGAAGAGTTTAGGAAGTGAATTTGGTGAGATTTAATTGGTCACATGGTTCAATTTAATGGAATCTGAAGTTGGGCCAATTTTGGGGCATTTGATTTGAACTTAGGTTTAGGTTAGGTTCGAGTTTGGATTTAGGTAATGTGAAGGTTTAATTTGGTTTAAAAAATTGTCTTAAGTAATTTAGGATTTGAAATTGGAGAAATTGAATTGGTTATGTTGCTTAATTTGGTGAATTTTGGATTTTAGGCCAATTTGGGGCTAATGGGTTTGGGGTTGAAATTAGGGTTTAGAATTGGGTTGGAATTTGATTTTAATTTGGCTAGGGCATGATGAAATTTAATGTGGAGTTGGAATTGGGGAAGTTTGAAATCAAGTTGGTGGAAATTAGGGGTTAATTGGAGATTTTGGGCATTTTGGGGCAATCTGGGAATTTTGGTCAATTTTGATGGATTTTGGTACAATTGGGCCCATTGAGTGGTTTGGATTGGTTTAAGGGAGGTTTGGAATGATTTAGAGGTTTTGGGAATTTTTGGGACATGAGAGGCATTTTGGTAATTTTAACAATTTAGAGGTTAAATTGTGTGAAATTAAGGTTTTGGCAAATTTTGGGATTTTGGGGGTAATTTGGTAAAATTACTAATTTTGGGTGGATTTGGGTAGTTTTGGGTGACATTGGGTAATTAGGATGGTTAGGATCAATTTGGAGAAGTTTGGGATGAATTTAGAGATTTTTACAATTTTGGGAATTTTATGGTTTCAAGGACAACTTGGTAATTTTGGGTGCTTTAGTTGAATTAGAGAATTGGTTGGATATGGTGTCCATAAAAATCATGCAAAATCTCCTCTAAGGCTAAAAATGCTTATGGGGAAGCTCACCTTGGACCCTCTACATGTTGGCCTTAGCCAAAATAACCAAGGGCTAAGGGCTTGGGACCATCCATGCAAGTTTCCAAAAGAGCAAACGAAAATAGGTTGAATGTGTTTGATTTTAGGGCTTTAAGACAAGGGGGATTTGTGATGTGCTTGAGTGTTTGACAGACCAAGCCATTGCCACCAAGGGTCACCCTAAATTTAGCAGTCCTATGGGGACTCACCCTTTAATCCTCACATGTTGGTCTCAACATTCCAAGTGCTACAAGTTCTTGACCATCCATAAAGGGTTTCAAAGAGAGCTAGGAGGTGGTTTGAATTTCTATGGAGCTGGGTTCCATCTCTAGTCTTCTAGGATAATCACAAGGAAAGTTCTCTAGCTAGATCCTAAGTACTAAGAGGAAAAAAGTCCTCACCAAAAATGAAGTCAACAAATGGACCCCCAATAGATATGGTGTGCTAATCAAGCACACTTTGTGTATTGTCGTTGACCAAAATGACCAAATGCACCAAAATTAGAGTTAATGAAATTGATAAAATCAGAACTCTCGCTGGGGATTAACATGTGTATTTTTAAATTATCAAATTTCAAAAGTAGATATTGAGTTCCTTAACCATTATGAAGAGTTGTTTTACAAATTTATGGAGACAACCATCAGGGAAACCGATGGCCGCGGGCAAAGGTTTTGTTTTAAATTTTAGTTTGATTTCAATTTTATATTTGTGAAAAATTTAAGAATTAAGAATGAGTGAAGAGACTGGATTGAGATGTAAAGCACAAGGACTCGCATCCAACTCAAAAGATCAATTGAGGAAATGTGTACTTTTTTGGGAAGGAAAGCACATTGAGTCACATCCAACCCATGAGGTAGTGAAAGTGCGGGGAATACCACATTAGGAAGGAAAGCACATGGACTCACATCGAACCTATGAGGTGACGAGCAGTGCTGAGATGAGAATATGATGCTCACATGCTTAAATATTACCTACTTTTTTATATATATTTTATGCTTATATATATTTTATGCTTTTATATATATTTTATGCTTAATTTTAATGATTTTTAATCATATTACACTTTAAAGGAGTGTATGTTACATATTTTTGGTTTCAGGTACAAGAAATGGACTTTTGGAGAAAATAAAACAAAATAGTGCAATTTGGAGTAAAAATGAGCAAGAAAAAAATTCTGACGTGACACATTTCGATATATCTTTCTATTCTTAATCTGATTTACATTTCTCACATATACTTTTCATGCTTATTTTGTTGATATATATGTTAGGACAGAAAAACAACTGAAAAAAGGCAAAATGGAGCCAAAGCGGAGCCAAATAGAGCAAAACGTTAGAGTTGTTGCAAGGTGGCTCCTAAGGCTTCAAAATCCACAAAACAAGAGCCCGAGGCACCAGAACTGGTGCCTGAAGCGCCAGAGACAATATAGGACTGATGAAGACAGTTCGAGACAAATTTTGAGTAAATGAGAGCAGAAAAAAGCTTTGTAGCCAGTGTTGACCTCACTTTTAGTTGAGGTTTAGTTTTTTTTCCTCTTTAGTAGCCTAAGGTCTAGCCATAGGAATTTCCTATTGACTATTCTTAGAAAACCAGATAAGGAACCCTCACCATTATAAATTACAAACACTTCTCTACTCAATTTGAAGTTCCACATATTGGTCCTAACCTCTAGCACTTAGTAGGTTAGGTCACTAAGAGGGAACTCAAGAAACTCAAGATGAGTAGATGAGTTACCCTTATGACTGCTGGACCTTAGGGTTGACCCTAGGTGTTGGTCTAGGGCTAAGGCACTCACTTGCAATCACTTGTACTCACAATCATTCATTACCCTGAACCTAGAACTTCTAGGCTTTGGTCCCTTGTCGACGCTATTTTTGGTGTGGGGTTTGCCCGTAAGAAGCTGTCGGTCATCGGAATTGAAATCTCGTTGCCCGCTTCGGAAGGACGTTT
>NW_018238194.1:480667-481377 GCF_001263595.1 Phalaenopsis equestris | reverse complement strand
ATTTCAAACACCTTGAAAACACCCAAACTACCCAAAATCACCAAAATTGGCCAAATTACCAAAATACCACTCCTTACCCAAAAATTCTCAAAACCCCCCAAATATTTCCAATTTCATTTTTCTCAACTATCACATGACCCAATTTCACCAATTTGGCCATCTTTGATCAAAACCCCTAAATTGCCCTTTAAAGGCTCATATTTTCCTCAAATTACCTCAAATGTCTAGCCAATTGGTCTTAATTTACCCCAATTTCAATTTTAAACTCAAATTAACCCTTGATATGACCAATATATACCAAATACAAGCTCAATTGGTCCATAATTTAGACCCAATTTTTTATTTAAACCAAAAACCCAATTTTCGCCCAAATACTTGGTTCCACCAAATTGAACCCATAGCTCACTCAATTGGCCACAATTTATGCTGAAAAATCTTCATAAAATTCTCACACTTCAAATTTGACATTTAATTGGCCTTGGTGAGGCCTCATTTTCATTTAATTTCAACCTAAGTCCAAAAGCACCAAATTTGCCCCAAATTGGCCATGTCCTCAAATTTCACCAAATTGAGGGCCTTAACCCCAAAATTTCCACTCCATTACTTCATGAAAAATAAAAAAAACAAAATGACTTGATTTTTGAGCCGAATTGTCCAAAGCTCAATAATTTGATGCTCTACTCACCATAAAAATTTCAAAACATTTTAAG
>NW_018238194.1:479482-480625 GCF_001263595.1 Phalaenopsis equestris | reverse complement strand
AGTTAAATAACATTTTTGGCATAAAGTTAAATAACATTTTTGGCATAAAAATGATTTTTTTTAAAATCAAAATATAACTTGAAAAATTATTAAACCTGGGAGACTCGAAGAACTCCCCATAAAAATTTCAAAACAATTGGAGTTCATTTAATAACTTAAATTAATTTTTTAAGTTAAATGATATTTTTGGTACTAAAATGATTTTTAATATTTAAAATATAACTCAAAAAATTATAAAAACTGGTTTTTGGAGTTCTCTGTTACCAAAGGAATTTTCTAAAAATAAATTTGAAATTAAAATAAAAATTTCATTTTCAAGTCTCTATTTTAAATATTTAAATAATTAAAAATCCATAAAAATCATAAAATAATAAAATTTATGGAAATGTTATAAATGGCTTCTTATTAGAAATATTCTAAATTTCTTCCTAAGAACTTACGAATAATTAAATATTTTTCCTGATTTTCTAAATAAAAAAACTGAATTTCAAAGCTTAAAAATAATTTTTAAAGGCTAAAAGTAGACATTTACTAAAATAATTCCAATAAATCAAATAAAGCTTAGAAAAATATAAAATCTTCTCCTCTGACAAATTGTCTAGGTTCTCTAACCTTAGAAAGATTTTTCAAAAATATAAAACTTAATTTCCCCATTTAAAATATTTTATATTTAAAAAATATCCCAGAACGTAAAATAATTCTAATAATTCAAATAAAATTTTAAAAATTATGAAATTTGGTCCAAAGACTTCTCTAGTCTAGGTCTACCTCCAGTAAAACATTCAAGTGATTAGACAACCTTGTTCAAGTTAATAATTTTCTTTGAAAAATTCTATTTTTGCATGAAAATGTTTATATAAATTAAATTAAAAATAAATATATAAATTAAATTAAATTTTGAAAAATCACATTTTATCCTCTGATGTCTTAACTAACCCATGAGTGAGGAAGAATAAAAAATTCAAAGTTATTTGAATTAAATTTGACAAATTATGAAGTGTTAGAGCCTTAAGGGCAAATATGTAATTTTAGAAATGTAGCCTTAATTAACATTTAGGCTTAACTTAAAGAGGGAAATGGGTAATCTCTGATCTTAATTTGGATGTTTGAAACATAAGGGGTTAATTGGTAAAAACCAACCTC